>NC_068566.1:0-307210 GCF_025698545.1 Gossypium raimondii
CCCCAAACCCCAAACCCCCCCAACCCCAAAACCCCAAACCCCAAACCCCAAACCCCAAACCCCAAACCCCAAACCCCAAACCCCAAACCCCAAACCCCAAACCCCAAACCCCAAACCCCAAACCCCAAACCCCAAACCCCAAACCCCAAACCCCAAACCCCAAACCCCAAACCCCAAACCCCAAACCCCAACCCCAACCCCAACCCCAACCCCCCCCCAAACCCTAAAACCCTAAAACCCTAAAACCCTAAACCCTAAACCCTAAACCCTAGACCCTAAACCCTAGACCCTAAACCCTAAGACCCTAAACCCTAAGACCCTAAACCCTAAAACCCTAAACCCTAAATCCCAGACCCTAGACCCTAAAACCCTAAACCCTAAACCCTAAACCCAAGCCCCAAGCCCCAAGCCCCAAGCCCCAAGCCCCAAGCCCAACCCCAACCCCCAACCCCAACCCCCAACCCCCAAGCCCCAAGCCCCAAGCCCTAAGCCCTAAAGCCCTAAAGCCCTAAAGCCTAAACCCTAACCCCTAACCCCTAACCCTTAAAACCCTAACCCCTAAACCCTAAACCCTAAAACATCTAAAACCCTAAACCCTAAACCCTAAACCCTAAACACTATAACCCTAAACCATAAACCCTAAACCCTAAACCCTAAACCCTAACCTTAAAACCCCAAACCCTAATACCCTAAACCTTAAACCACAACCCGAACCCCAAATCCCAGACCCCAAAACCCTAAAACCCTAACCATGAACCCTAAACCCAAAACCCCCAACCCCTACTTCTAACCCTTAAACCCTAATCCCTAAAATGGGAACCTAAAACCCCTAAACTGAAACCCTAAAACCGAAAAAGGAAACCCGAACCGGGATAACCGTAGAATAGGATATACCTCAGCCGGGATACACTAATATGGAATAACATTGAACCGGCATACCCCTGTAATAGGATATCCCTGATTGGAATAAGTATGACAGGTATCCCGGTCCAGTCGATAAAAAAACCAGAACCGGCCGGCAGAACAGTTAGACCGGAGGCTAAAATTGTGAACCGGAATAATAAATGGCAGGATATCCTTGGAATAGCCTATTCCGAGACGGTGTATAACAGGAATAAAGCAGGAATAGAATAAGAAATAAAATTACTAGAACAGGATTAATGGAAATGGGAGAGAATAAAGGGAAAATCGGAGAACTTGCATAAAATACATAAAATATAATGTCTTTATTTAATGGGGTTACTCCAAGAATGAGGAGAAATGAATATCAAATTTGAAACCTTAATTTTTTCAAAAATTAAATTTGAAAGGGCGCTTGGTTAAATAATATATTCCAAGTATTGTTTTCATATTCCTCAAAAATATAATGTGTTCACACGTCAAAATATTACTTGACATTTCTATTTAGAAAGGAAAACTATTGAAATAATTATATATGCATTATGTAAATTGCTGCAAAAGAATAATTAAAAGAAATATTTTCTTTTCATATCTCATTTGCTGATGAATCTGTCATTTTTTTAGACTTTTTTTTAAATTTAGGTCCTCTTATTTAGAAAATAAGATAGTAAAATAAACAGCAAAACAGCAATTTCTAGACATCAAAACCATATACCCAAAAATACAAGTAAAAAACCATAAACATTAAACTAAATGAGAGAAAGCCAAAGACAATGCTCAAGTAAAGATCTAAACACGATGATGGAAGAGATTCTAAAAATCACAAAATCAAAAATAAAACGACGAAATAAAAGCCCACTACTACACAGAAAAAAAGGGCCAACTATTCTAATTCCAATATCCCATTAACCAAAAACTGAAACCGAAGCGGTAGATTAAACACTGAAACAAAAGCCCAATAACCCCAGCCCAACAATATTCAACTAAGCACAAAATATAATGTAAGAACCGTGACACGAAACAACAAAAATACAAAAGAAAAACACAAAACTCAAAAATTAAAAACATAAAAAAACCTGACCAGTCTATACGGATAGTTGATTAATTTCCGAAAAATGTCGTCCTATTGCGAGCAACAAGAAAGGAACAAAGTATACTTCTATCTAACTATTATCCAGACCCAAAAAAAAGCAACTACTGAAGAAGTTATTCAGGTTAAAAATCTGTACCGGGTAAAAAATTCTTCACAACTAAGCAAAAAAATCAAAAGCATGATGTCCAAATAACATAAAAGCAGGTTCAGATTACGAATAATGCAACGGTAACATTAATGGTAATTAAAACCTTCTTTAAATCACAACTACTGTTTTGGGGAAATTAACAGAGAGATGTAAAAAGACGTTAAAAAGAGAATAGAAGGGAAATCGAAGAACTTACATAACCAAGCTAACAAGTTCGGTATCAAAATTGAGTTTTAGAAATTCTCTATATTCAAATTAATTTAATAGTCAAGGCATTGCACTCCAGAAAATAAGATCTCCGGTATTCAAATGAGTTCGGTATTCTATTTATAAAATGAAAGGAACTGTGATTTATGTTTACGATTCAGGCTCGGACATCTTACCCAGATATAAAAATAACGCAAACCCATTCCCATACAAGCCAAGCCAACCCAACACACTAAAAATTAAAAATAAAAACAAAACCAAATCCGTTGCCCAAGCAAAAAAAATGGATCACAAACCAGCATGCAAAAAGTAGAACACAGAGACTTAGAGACTTTCACAATCGACGCAACTTACAGTGCATTTGCAAATAGGATCATACTGCCTTCAATCATTCCATAGAACCTACAAGCGGGATAAAAGCCCAAAATCTAGGCAAAACACAAGCCATAAACTAAGCAGGGCACAGGACAAAACGCCAACACAGGAGCCCATAAAGAGAAACCGAAACAGTGTATTTTGCGAAGCAAAAAATAAAAGGACATCAAAGATATTACGATAGCTACAATCGTAAGTAGACGGAAAAAATAGAAACGTAAGAGAACTTAGAATTTCTCTATCTTACGAAAGTAAACTGAGAAACAAATAGAAACACCAAAAGTAATTTGCGAAGCAAAAAATAATAACAATAAAGCAAGATATATACAATACGAGCAGAGCGAAATAGACAATTCAAAAACAATAAACATATAGTACAAGATAAAAAAACAAAATACCGCACAGATACATAATTTCATCGGAACAAAACAGTGATTCTTTGAATCTGAAAACCGAAAACCCTGACAAATACCCAATGAGAATATTAGTAAAAAGAAGCATATATCTGAAACTAAAAACAGAGATGAAAGAAAAAGACAAATTTTAAGTACAGATTCATACCTAAAATCAATCACCAATGAACCAGGACCAACCATTTTTAACTATCCTCAAAACCCACCTACTTTCCCTTTTGCTTTGCTTCGAGGATAAATAATTATATCTGAAACAAAAAAACAGAGATGAACAGGCAAAGACAAAGGATTTATAAAGAAGAAAACAAAAAATCATAAAAAAAACCCACTGAAAATACAATTAATAAAGAATAGATCTGAAACTAAAACGAAATGAAATAGCAAAGATAGACAAAGTAGAAGTGATGATTCATACCTGAAATCAGTCACCGATGAAGCAGAAAATTCAAAAAAATCACAAAAACAAGAAACGGCAAAGAAAACCTAGTGTAGCGTCTTTCCGTGTTTGTTTTTTTGGCAATCGGTGACACAAAACTAAAAAAATGAGAGGAAGAAATTCAAAACAGAGAGAGAGAGAGAGAAGAAGTCGGCGAATAATTGAGGTGCTATGGATAGAAGAGATAGATTTGAGGATTCAAATTTCGAATAATGGGAAGGAAGGAAGGGAGAGACAATAAAGAAAACGAAAGAGAGGATGAACAGAGATCAAAGAATGGAAAAACAACAGAGAATAAAAGGGGAAAGAAAAAGGAAAATAAATTTAAAGAGAACTTAAATTTCCAATGATGGAGAAGGAAGGGAATTTGAAAAGGCTAAAGAAAACGGGCAGCTTTTCACCTGCCCATACTGCCCAAAAAGAATAGATTTTCTAAATGCCCCATGTGACAACGGTAACATTTATGGTAATTAATACCTTCTTTACTTCAATATACCTATGCAAACAACAAAAACATAAATCCCAAGCATGGGTTGCAGATCTAAAGACTGTACATATAACACAAAAATAACTACAGCTAATCAGAGTAAAAATTATACCAATAATTTTTGCAAAAAACATACAACCATGACAGGTATTTAATGTATGTGTCAACAGCACATACTGATCCAACTACAATAGAATTCTAGTAATTTTACAACTTTAACCTTGAAAAAAAGGCATTATGTGCTATATAACAACAGCATAAACTTCATTACTTTTCAGTTTTCATGATCTGTAAATGGCATAAAATCCAGACCTTAATGGCATAAAACAATAGAACTACTTTCTATAAGCAGAAAGCAGATTATAAAAGAACATTCTACATACCGGTCAGCAAAATCACCCCAAAAGAAATCATATATTTCTCTCCCAACGTCCCCAAAGAAATATTTGTTATAACTCTCAGTGACAGCATCAATAAGCATATGCAGTTTTGAGACCTGAAAAATGAACAGTACTCAATTAACTTCTCTGTAGCATTCAGAAAAAGAATAATCAGGGTATGTATGAATGGAGGTAACTTGGCTCAACTATACAAATAAATAGATGGTGGCGAAACAAGCACAGTATTTTTTTCTTACCACCCAACATTCTGGAAGACGAAGCCTTAGAAGATACCCCTCCGTGTTAAACTGAAAAGGAAAGTTTACCGATTAGGATGATGCCAATCTTCTTAGGAACAGGACATCGTGATGATGTCAAAAGAAAATTTAAGTTACACCCAATGCAATAATAATAGATTTCTTTTTCTTCTGAGAGTAATAACAATAGTTACAAATGCAAGCATAACTCAGATTAATACTGTTGATAGTACAATCAATAAACACAGTGAATACTCCACCTATCCAACAATTAATAATATATATGTTCCATCGAAAGAAGCTAAACATATGTCAAAATAGCAACCAGTAGAAAATAACAAATCAACAAGACAAATGCTTAGAAATACAGCGTAACAGACAGTGAACGGAAAAATGGAAGTGAGAAAGAACAAGTGCATCTGCATGTATGCTGCAATGGGAGTAGAATGCACCATGCATCACAATAAGTAAAAGCTCCAATACAACAATAGGAAGGGATATGTAATGTTAGATGGTAACGCCAAAAAGAATACCAGATCATTGGCAGAACAAAAAGATGAGCAAGATATGTAGAGGTTCCAATGTCACAACAAAATTGGAAAGTAGACCTAATTTTTATCGCACTTGACAGAAAGCTGCAAGAAGTATGCAATGTTTAGGTTACCCAACCCTGATACATGAGCACTGGAAGAACTGACAACCATTTCAAATTAGAGGTTATTACTCCGAACAGAGTAACAGATGACACACTTCAGCATATTGTATTTTGACACCAATAAATGTGATAGACGCAAAGAAATGCCAACAAATAATGCCCCATGTTAATAAATTGGAGATCCACCTAAACTAGTAGAATTTATACTACAATAATAGGGAATCGGAGACATCTTGCACTTGGAAGAGGATGCAGATACATCTAAGAGACATGATGTTCTTACATTGCACTTCATCAGCTGAAAGGATTTGTTTCAATAATCTTTCAGACTCAACTGTCTGCCAACGTGACATACAATATCTTCCTTAGAAGTGCATAGACATAAATAAAGATGCTCAAAACAACAGCTAAAAATAATCTAAGGTGAAAATTAAGATAAAGCATGAAGAAATTGATAAATTTTAAGAAAGATTCATCATCATGACGGTGTGGCCTTGGTTTGCACAAATTAGAAGCTCCCCATTTTCCTCAAGAAGGCTAAAACGTTGCTTATTATCTTTTCTGACAGCCTACAATCAATAAACATAAAAACCATGAAATTTCTATTGGCTGCAAAATGAACATTTTCCTTCTCATGATTGTTTATACACCAACATTTTGGAGACCAAGAATCTAAATTACAACTGGTAACAGCTCAAAGATCGCTTATAAGTAAACAACAAATAGGTTTTAAAGAAGCCATTTTCAATTTTAACTACAAAAGTTACATGCTGCAATGATAGAAAATTTCAATCAAAATAGGAAAGGATTCTCAAGATTCAACAGTGAACAAAGACAAGAAATGATGTTACAAATTCTATCTCTTTGACATCATCAACAGTTTGTGACCCTAAAGGGATATTAGCAAATGTTCTCATATTCAGCTTCAGCAAATCTTCAACTTTGACATAACCATCACTTCGCATATTCAAATTCAGTTCACAGTATTCGTGTGGTAGTCAGGAAAACCATCAATGGGGTTGGAGGTTTCCATGTGGTAGTCAGGAAAACCATCTACCATGATCTCACAGATATTATCAATCTCCGTGCTCCGACATGCACTTGCATGCCATTCCAAAGGCTGTTGGACCAACAAGCTATACTTGATGCCAGCATCATCCTTTGGCAGTTCTATATTTGTTGTTTCACCATATAACACAAAAAATTCATTTGTCCAAAATTTTCAGAGGGGAATATTGATGAGTCTTTCAAGCCTCATATGACCGTTGGTCTTTCCGTTTCACTTCACTGTTCTTAAAGATAACCTAACTTGTGGAGTGTAACTACAACCCATGTTATACTTCTGAGGAAGAAATGACACATCTATTTTATCTAGCACACCCTTAATCACATATTTACCATAATGTTAATTTAAAACATTGCAATAATAATCATCCATCCTACCTGTGAACCTCCTTGAGCAACTTGTCTATACAAGTTCTGTGGAATTCATGGTTACAAGCAAATATCCACATGCTATCTCCCTCTTCATACTCCAAAAGGCATATGTAACATCTGTTAATTGAATATAAAAGAAAAGAAAAAAAAAAGATTCAAAACATGCCTGATTGCAGACTAATGCCATATGAAGTAACTGAAAAAGAAAGCATATCGAAGGTTAGGGCCCTTTGAAATCATATACGGCCCCCCTCCCACCCTTCATATGCCTATATAGGAAGACAATACCTAAGTCTGATTAAAATTCAAATTTTTCTACTCAATTTCCCTGTTCCTATCACTCTAGCTCCCCCAATTTCCTATATTACCATTGGATTCAAGAGCAATAAAATCATTACCCTCTAGCTAGATCAATTAGAAGGTCAGAAAAAGGAGGCCTTGATACTCAAGGATAAGAAGTCTGTATAATAAATATCATGTGAATATTAGACGTGATAACGGTTCAGTTCGGTTTTGGAAAAAAAAATGCAATTAATTAGCAATAATCTGGTTTTTTTAACAGCTCAGTTCACTGGTCTTTTAAATTTTAAAATACTTTTTTTTATATAGTGTTTTTCAATAATTTAGGCATAAAATACTAATTTTATACTATCAAAAAATAAGAAACTGAGTATAAATTAAATAAAAAATAGGTTTTGGTTTGTTTGACTAATTGCGGTTGTAAGCTTCTGAAGCAAAAACCAAATTTGTTTAACTATAACCCGAACCAAATTTTACATTTGGAGTCACTTTCCAGTTTTCTTGGGTTCTTTTTGCTCATTCATATTACTGCTTTTATTCTATATACTTCAAGTAATAATTTCACATATTAAAGTCAAACTGAAGCCCTCAAGACAAGAGAATTGCATATAGAACTCATCTCAACCAATATTGTGGGTAAAAAACAGGCTAATTAAATTATTTTTTTCTCTAATAAGTCATTAAGAAATCATGCCATCAAACTTAAATTTCATATTTTACATAGAATAAGGCTCGTAATCCGCACAAGGGATTACCGATGAGGTCAGCCAAAGATAGACCTACTGCACCTAATCATCTAAACCTTTTCAAACAAGCTCATTAAGAGTGTTAGACGCCAAACCTTCATGAGCCTACTGCTGACTATAACTTGGAAGCATGCCTTAAAACTTAGCATCCAAAAATGATCTAGATTTCAATTCCGACGTGATAGTAAACTAACAATCATTCTTCTTAGCGCACTTAATTTGCTGATTGGATACTGATTTTAGGCCATTCAGCTTTAAATTCTCCAACAAAGAAAAAAGTTTAGTTACCTTATTATTTATTTTCATTAGCTTAATTATAGTTATGATATGAATCAAACTGTCTCATTATCAATTTGTAGCTCAGAAAGCTTTTAGTTTCTGCTTTGTAGAACTGATTATGTTTTATTTTACCTCATATACAAATTCATAACTTACTCTGAGCTAAAATGCCAACCACATATTCTTTTGTAGCAGGTCCATTTAAAAGTCAAGGCACACACAGTTAAATCTCATCTTCAACTATCCGTCAACAATAAAAAATAAAAAAAAATTCAAGTGTGCTTCACATTTCTCAAACAGCAGAGAAAAATAAATACTTACTGTCCAGCCTCATCATTATGAAGTTTGTGTGACTTGTTATAAATTTTGACAGGAAGCAATTCCACAACTTCATTAGGAGCGGGAACAGATCAAATTGAAGATACAGAAGGTCGAGAAGATAAAACCACAGACTGCTGGGGGATTTCATCCAGAACCTAGTTAAAATGCATAGAAATTAACTCCAACAGATAGGTGCAAAGAGAAAGAAGAACTACCCAGACTAATAACATAAGAAATAAAAATCACCTCAAATAAAGCTTCAGCTAACATAACGATTCTGGATAGGCTAGCCCTAGCACTTGTCTCATCATTTGAATTGGAATCTCGATTATTTATACGACTTGTGAAACAAATAACGGCAAAACAGTTTAACACACCACACTCCAAAACAGATAATGGCAAAGATTCAAATGATCGACCCGTAATTCCAAACCAAAAGTTGTGTAAAAACGATAATGGCAAAGATTCAAATGAGAAGAATCTTTAGGAGAAGAGAAATAAGGATTCGAACTGTGAAACAAAGGCACAAATTCTTACCCGGGAGTCGATCTGAGCCAAAACCCAACTGACGAAGATAGAAAGAAACGGTGGAGTTTTACTGCCGGAGATATATCAGGAGGAGAGAGATTGAAATCGAGGTTATTCATAAATCCTATAACAAAGGAGAGAGAAGCTTCATTTCTTAGTGGCTGGCTTCCGTATTTTCTTCCCCTCATTCAGACGGTCCATTTGGTTTGTTGGATTAAAGTCATAAATGGCCTAGAGCTGGCTTGATGGATTTATTATAAAAAGAGCCCATTTCAATTAAAATGAAACATCATCCTCAATTCTTTTTTAATAATTTACAAGGCTAATAAATTTTAGGTATATATTTTGGTCCCTGAAATCACAATCTGATGTAGTCCAAAACCCAGTAATCCAAAACCTAAGAGATCCAAAGCCCCAAACACTGAAACAAAAGTCCAAAAACACCAGCCCAACCCAAAACCCAGGCCCCAAGCCTCAAACCCCTAGATCCCAAGGAGGGATATGCCTCGAATAGGATATCCCAAGCCGGGATGCCCGTAGAATAGGATAACCAAAATCGGGATAACCCTGTAATGGGATATCCCTGGGTGGAATATCTATATCAGGTAACCCGGTCCAGACAGGTTAAAAATCCGAACCGGCTGCCAGAACAGCCAAACCGGACACTAAAAATACTGAACCGGATGGAATACGACGAGAAAAATCTTGGAATAGCTTACCCCGGTGCGGGATATCATGGGGATATCCCTGGTGCAGAATAAGAATGAATTAAATTCAGTGCCCACTAAATCGTTGTAAAATAAATTTAGTGCTTATTAAAACGTTGTAAAATAAATTCAGTGCTTATTAATACCCGGCTCTGCCCATTTACAAGGACTCGATTCTATGTCCAAACATCACATGCCAGCAGATGTGGTCACCATCATAGGTACTCAAGATATTGTGTTTGGAGAGGTGGATAGATAGGACTACTAGTTGCTCGATCAGGACCTAGCTTTATTGCGAGCCCAAAAGTCCCCAATCTTCAACGAGAAAGAAGCAGGACGTGGAAAAAAGAAGAAAAGCCTATGTTTTAAAAACTCGGTATGATTTACTTAGTGTTTTCTTATTCCTTAACAAATATAATGCAGCTTTAACAGCTTTAAATACACCCAAACGATTTTGAAGAACCGAATTGTCGCACAATTTTAACAACTTTCATAGTATCATGCCTCTCATATACAATAATCAAATCTCCACCTCTAATGCAGCAGCGATTGAAAGATATCTTCGTCAAGGAGTCCATAAGCAACATCCTTAAAAGACGAAAAACACATTCAATTGAATACATAGATAATGTTGGACTAATATGCAAATTTATGTACCAAAATTTACTCCCCAAAACGAAAATATTTATCACATATCCAAAGTTCTATTAAGAATAAACTATCACCTAGAATACCAGGGAGACCCAATTTCATTAAAATATATGTATGCATCTAAATAGGAAAAGAATGTAAGATGAATGATTTAATCAATAGTTAAGGTAGAAAATTGAGAAAAAAAGACTTACCCAGAAGTACTTCTGAATTAGATAGTAATATTTTCCAGATATGAAGAAGAAAATTGCATGGAAGCAGCTAAAAACCCACGGTTTTATTAAACTTCCATTGTTAACCATTAGATTGTAGAGAGATACCTTGGGTTGATATGAATGGCCGACGTCCACAAAAGAGAAACCTTCGTTTTCTACATGAAACTTTCGTTTTCTACATAATTAACAATACCAAAGCGAAAGATGAGTAATTTGGATTTTTTGAAAAATAAATCAGTAATACGATTCAAATATGAAACTTTGAAAGAAAACTCTCATCGTAAGATCAAAAAAGGCAAATATACTGCGTTCTTCATAAGAAAGAAAACAACACCTAGTTAACATCTTCTAATGCAACACAATAAACACTTGTAACTACTTTGTAATATAAAACAACATTTTCAGTTAAATTGCATCCCTAATTCCATCCAGGCCAAGCATTTAGATATTACCCGAATATTTCAATCAAAATCCAATTCCAAATCATATAAGCACCAGCACACAAACAGTTCCAACTAAGTTCGTCGATGACCTCCACTCAACTATTTTAAAGAAAACCTAACCCGATCCTTACTGATGAGTGAAAGCACCTAGCAGTGTGAAAAGAAAACCAACGACTAATATGCACCACCTTAGCACCAGATAAAATGCAAGAATTTTCACTCCAAATAAGACCATGTTCTTCTAGTTAAAATTGACGTTAATTGATCCCAAAGTCTCTTACTTTCTATTCTATTTGAAAAACAACAACGCCATACAAACTGTATTTTTCCTTTAAAAAAGAAAATCAAACAACACTTGTATAAGGAAAGTGGCCCTAAATATATATTAACTGTAGATTAAATGAAAACAGCCAAGTGTTCAAGTAATTGGAAACAGCTATTCCCTGACCTTAAATATATATAAACTGTAGATTAAAGATATCAACCTCATATAACACTCGAGATAGAACTTACCAGTAAACAGAGAGTAGGCTTCCCCTAACATACCTATATCTTGACAGTTCAGAAAATTAAAGCATCACTTTTTCACATTGTCTTAATCAAATTTCCACATCAACCATTAATAATTCGGAAAATTTTGAATTAAACCCAAGACACCACAAGAAGGTTATTCAGAGAATTAAATTCATGCAAACTAATACGATATAAACCGAAGTCATTAGCCAATGGCTTAAAAAGGAAAGTGGGCTCAATTTGTTAGTTACTATCTCACAAACACAAACACTCTAACTAAAAACAGGGCAAGAAAGATACTAACTAAAAACAGTTATATATGGACAGAAAGAGTACTACATATCCCAAGGACAGATCGATTAAACTAATTATTGTAGAGTTTCACAGGGAATTATTTAATTAAAGTCATTCATATGCGCCAATTTACTGATGGTTGACTAGTTTCACAGTACTTATAATCCAGCCAATCAGAGATTTTTCTTTTGCAGCACATCAGACTAGAAAGCAGTTTTTTATACACGAGACCATTAGGCTATCTGGACTGTCACATTAAAACAGTTAATTTTAAACCAACCAAAAGCATAAATTACAAACAAATCACTTTCTGAATCCTTAAAAGACGGAAAACACATTCAATTGAATACATAGATGATGTTAGACTACTATGGAATTTCTGTACCAGAATTTACTCCCTAAAACGAAAATATTTACCACATATCCAAAGTTTTATACACGAGACCATTAGGCTATCAGGACTGTCACATTAAAATAGTTAAACTATTTTAAACCAACCAAAAGCATAAATTACAAACAAATCACTTTCTGAATCCTTAAAAGACGGAAAACACATTCAATTGAATACATAGATGATGTTAGACTACTATGGAATTTCTGTACCAGAATTTACTCCCTAAAACGAAAATATTTACCACATATCCAAAGTTCTATTAAGAATAAATAATCCCAACTATTTTAAAGAAAATATACCCAATCCTTACTAATGAATGCAAGCACCTAGCAGTATGAAAAAGAAAACATATATGCATACACAATCTTGACAACCTCCACCGTATATGAACCCAAATCGAAAAAAACCTTCGCAATTAGCAAATCGGTTGAAATTCTCCAATTCTTCAATTACTATCAATATTAACAAGCATCCCAATTAGATTATTATTATTTTTTAAAACTGCAGAATTTTTGAGAAAACTAAGAAACAGAATGTCCCAGTCTGGAATCCTATACGCCGGTTTTGATCGTTTAGTGGGTAATTCGCATTTCTATAAAGAGTGGAAAACTATTGAAATAATTATATATATTATGTAAATTGCTCCAGAAGAATAATTAAAAGAAATGTTTTCTTTTCATATATTATTTGTTGATGTATCTGTCATTTTTTTAGACACCTTTTTTTTTAATTTAGGTCCTCTTATTTAGAAAATAACAGAATGAAATAAACAGCATAAAACAACAAAGTAAGTCACAGGCCACCTCAATAATAACACATAGCAAAACAGCAATTTCTAAACATCAAAACACCGAACTCAAAAATTAAAAACATAAAAAAACCTGGCCTGTATTTTCGGATAGTTAATTAATTTCCGGAAAATGTCGTCCTATTGCCGGCAATAAGAAAGTTCGGAACAAATTATACTTCTATCTAACTATTATCCAGACAAAAAAAAGCAACTACTGAAGAAGCTATTCAGGCACTATATGACAGGAATAAAGTCGGAGCAGAATAAGAAAGAAAATTAACTACAGCAGGCCGGTTAAAAATCTGTACCGGATAAAAAATTCTTTACAACTAAACAGAAAAATCCAAAGCATGATGTCCAAATAACATAAAAGCAGGTTCAGATTACAAATAATGCAACAGTAACATTTATGGTAATTAAAACCTTCTTTAAATCACTACTACTGTTTTGGACAAATTAACAGAGAGAAGTAAAAATCCTTAAAATTTTAATATTTTTAAACTTATTCAATTTTAAAACAATTGCTTCAAAATTAAACAGTTATGTTCAAAAATATTTACTAATCTTTTTAAAATTAAATACTATCAAAAGAAAACTGGACATAAAAACAGCTCAAACGCATTCCAAAACAACCCAACCCAAAACACTAAAAAAATGAAAACAAAACCAAATCCGTGGCCGGAGCAAAAAGATGGATCACAAACCAGTATGCAAAAAGAGAACACAGATTTAGAGACTTTCACAATAGAAGCAACTTACTGTGCATTTGCAAATAGGGTCAGACAGCCTCCAAGCGGGATAAAAGCCCAAAAGGCCATAAACTAAGGAGGGCACAGACCCAAACGCCAAAACAGAAGCCCTAAAAGAGAAACCGAAACAGTATTTAGCAAAGAAAAAAATAAAAGGAAATATAAAGTAGACGGAAACAAACAAATTGAAGGAAAAAAAAAGAACATATAGTACAAGATAAAGAACCAAAAAGTACCACACCGAGATCCATAATTTCAACGGAACGTAACAGTGACTCTTTGAATAAGAAAACAGGAAACCCTGGCAAAAGTCCACTGAAAAGATTAGTAGAAAGAAGCATATATTTGAAACTAAAAACAGAGATGAAAAGGAAAGAAACAAAGTTAAATACATATTCATCCATGAAATGAATCTCCAATGAATTAGGGGATTTCAAAAATCACAAATAACAGAAACGATAAACAAAACTTAGGGTTTCTCTACCTAATGTACCGTATTTGTGTGTGTGAAGAAAGAAAGGACAAGAAAGGAGGCTGGGAGAAAGAAAACAGGACAGAAGGAAAGTATTTGAAAAGAATGGAAAAAACAGTAGTTAAGAAAGGAGAAAGGAACGTTTAGGGTTTAGGTAGATAATAGATCAAACCTTTTCTAACCCAATAGCGGAGTGGATTTTTTTGTGATCAAATAAAAATCAAACGGCAAAACTGAGTTGAAACAACTGACTAACGAACATTAGAATTCATGCAGTTTGATAGTTTGGAGCGAAAAAGGCAGTCAGAGGACCATATGAGTGCACCAACACTCGGTACATGTGACACGCACGCATCTTATATGGGTATGTTTGACTTTTTTTTTTGGTAAGTTTTTCTCTATATTAACCCAACTCTTCATTTTGCCTAAATAACTATTGTGTCTGAATTCATCTCCAACACATGCAAAGACATGGGCATCGAGATATAGTCCTCCAAAAGTCCTCCAAATACATGCGATCCTAGAAAAAACTGAAAATACTCAGGTCAGATGCCTATGTCCAATACTTACACCGAAGTCCGAGTAACATAACCTTTCATGTATTTGGAGGGTCATATGCCACGTCCGGGAATGTGTTGAACATGGATACTTTAAGAAAAATGAAAATTAAAGCAACACAGGATGATAGTTTTTAATTTGCTTTATTCAGTATGGTCAATTCCACAGGCTGCTAGAATAGTCACCATATTCTGCAGAAAGCATTATCAGCATAACCCTATTGTCAAACGAATTCCCTGATAAGCAGAACCATGTTTAACCTTGAATGTACATTTAACAGAATTTTAACAATTTATACAAAGGCACAATTGCTTAAACAATTTCACTAGAAATGAAGTATGTGGTCTTAGTTGAACTTTAGGCATTATATCCATAAAAGAAATATGGGTATCACGTTAAACTGGCATCTAAAATCCCCATTTATCTCAAGTTTTAGGGCATTAAAGAATGAATTTAAGCCATGGCAGAGTGCATAACAACATAAAGCATAACAAGGAATCTGCAGAATTCAACTTTAGTCTCACAAAAATTGCCATTACCTCATAAATTCTCTTCAACTCCGTGTATGCCATGCTGATCCTTATGAATGAAAATCACAATTCTGGTCCCTTTAGTATTTTAAATCTATAAAAATTAACTTTTACCTCTTTTACAATTTAATCCTTTTACCTTAATTAAGCAATTACTCGTAAAATTTACCGAATCAAACTTCAATTCACCTATAATACTGAATTCTTAAAATTGTTTTATAAAATTATTTACTTTTTTGTCCATGCACGCAAGCGATCATCTTCCCCCCTCATTTGATTCCATTATATCCTATTCTGTTCCATTCAAAGTTAGTGAATATACTGTGAGAGCATTTACTCAAAAACCTTGTAGGCATTGCTTTCTTGTGGTTTTTCTATTCTTTCGTTGCTTCTTTGTTTTTTATTGGCTTCCGCTTTATTTTCGATGCCTTAGAAATTTTTTATTGTAATTTCTCACTTTTCAAGAGATAGGTTGACTTTGGCGAATTTAAAACAAATAAATCGCCTAAAATCGTACGAATTGTCAGATTAAAGTTCTAACCCAATGACAAAAATAAGTTCTAAAAATATAAATTTTCATTTAAATTTTTAATTAAAAATATAAAATAATAACACAACAAAATTTGATTGATGAATGCATATGGATTCCCGTTGGGAGGACTTCTTAAGTATTCATCGGAGTGTGGAAAATTAGGACAACTGGAGTGCTCCTAACGTATGATGAAAAAGAAAAGGAAACAAATCAAGTGTTAAATTTGAAGTAAGTTCAACAAAAACCATAAAAATGTGAAGTAAGATGATATAGTTAGTATAAAATGTGAAATAAGTTGATATGGTTAGGAAATTAGGACTGACACTTTGTAATTAATTAACTTACTAGTTACAGTGAAACTTGGCTATAGTTGGCGGAGTGTCCTGGACTCCTAGCTTCCCAAGTGAGGTGCATCGTTTCTTCAGCAAGTAATCGCAGCCTGTTCAATCCTGGCAAGACGATTTTACCCAGCTCAGGTCTATCTTTCCTCCTTAGCTCTGCATAGTTAAGTGCAATCTTTGCGAAGCTCAAGACCTTTGAACTGACCAATCATCAATAGATGGGTCTAGCATATGAGCAAAGGTCCCCTGCTCAATAGCCCATTGCATATGGTGAGTCAATCCCATTAGTGGTTTTGTTTTTATTATTTGTAGAAGCATAATGCCAAGGGAGTATACATCTGATTTCACTCCCAGCATGCCTGTCTGCTGGTATTTTGGATCTATGTAGCAGAAAGTTCCTTTTGTGGATGTCATCTAATATTGGGTTACATTGTTAGCTACAGATGGAGGAACTAGTCTGGCCAACCCAACATCACTAATCTTGCTCACAAAGTTGCGGTCAAAAAAGATATTGGATAGTTTCAAGTCACGGTAGATTATAGGTTCTGTTAGTGTCTCAAGGCTACAACTATTTTTTTTTTTAAAATAAGACTAAGTCCTAGGGAGATTTGTTAGTTTGTTAGTAGAAGTAGCAATTTGAATTTTTTTTTTAGGTTGTTACTTGAAACTTGTATATAAAGGCTGCTTTGTTAATGAATTAAATCATCCCTTCATTCATATTTTTTTCTATGCTTCAATTAGTTCTTTGCTAAACAAACAGTGGTATCGAGAGCTATTTTTCTTAAGGGACTTGTGAGAAAAGTTTTGTAAGAGTTCTAAGAGAAAATTGAGAGATACACTTATGAGGTTTTGAGGAAAATAGAATCGGGATCAAGTAAGCTGTCTGCCTTAGCCCCACTTGTGTTTGATTGAGAGAATTATCAAGTATGGACTGTGAGAATGCAAGCATATATTGAGGGTTGTGATTATTGGGAAGCTGTCGAGGAAGACTATGAGGTGACTCCACTTTTCAACAATCCAACTATGAATCAGATCAAAATGCACAAGGAGAGAACCACCAGGAAGGCTAAGGTAAAGGCTTTCCTTCATGCTTCTGTTTCATCAACCATATTCAATAGAATTATGCCTTTTGGATCAATTAAGGAGATATGGGACTACCTCAAGGCTAAGTATCAATGAGATGAGAGGATCAAGAACATGAATGTGTTGAACTTGATTAGAGAATTCGAGAGGCTGCAAATGAAGGACTCTGACTCAATCAATGAATACTCGGACAAGCTGATAGATATTGCTAACAGGGTAAGAGTTCTTGAGACTGATCTCTCTGATTTTAAACTGGTGCAAAAAATACTTGTCTTTGTGTTTGAGAAATATGAAGTAACAATTGTATCTTTGGAGAACACCAAGAACTTGACTCAGGTAAGAGTAGTGGAGTTGATCAGTGCTTTACAAGTACAAGAGCAAAGGAGGCTAATGAGGCACAAAGTAAGCATAAAATGAGAGAAACAAAAGTGGAATGAGAATAAGAGTGATTAAAATAGTGGTTCAAAAACTGTTGTAAAAGGTAATAGTACTGAAAATTATAATAAGTATTCTTAATATAAGTATTATGAAAAATAGAATCATCCTCATTTCAAGTTTTGGAGAAGGCCAGATGTGAAATGCATAAGGTGCAACTTGATAAAGAAGAAAAGGACCATTTGCTTGTCGTCTCTTGCTTCTCATCAAGCACTCTATGTGACAGTTGGTTAATTGATAGTGGTTGCACCAATCACATAACATGTGATGAGAAGCTGTTTAAAGACTTTGACAAGTCATTGAAGTCGAAAGTAAGGATAGGAAATAGAGAATACTTAGAAGTGAAGGGAAGAGGCACAGTAACAACAAAGAGTTATGCTTGAACTTTTGTACCTGAGATTGATGAAAACTTGTTGAGTGTGGGGCAATTGGTAGAGAAGGGATTCAAAGAGTGAAGGTGTCTGATCCTTAACTCTAGTGGCAATGAATTGTTTAGGATCAAGATGTAAAATAAGATTTTCTCCTTGAATCCATTTGAGGAGAAGCAAGTGGCATCCAATTATCAGAAAAGAATGACATCAATGCAACAAACAATTATGAAATTGATAATACAATGTAATGAAAATAGTTTTGAGCTTGAGATAAAATTGGCAGATAATCGTATTGATAAGCCATAAAAGTAACATTTTTTTAATCACATTCTTGATGTGTTTTTGGATGATTAATTATGTAAATTAGTGAATTTGATGCTCCTAATCCTTTAAATTCATGTTTCTATACTTAGGTGAGCATTGAGGAGTGAAATGAGCAAAAAATAAGCCAAAATTAGACAAAAAGAGTTATTTTCAGGATCCACACAGCCTGGCCACATGCCCATGTGCCAGCCCATGACGATTTCGTAACCTGTTTCCCAGGTACGCTGAAAAACATAATTTTTAGGTTTTCTAAGCATTCTAAAGTCTATAAATACCAATTAGAAGAAGACCTAAAGGGGCAATCGGAGAAGATCGGAGAAAACACTCGAAGAACGCCATCAGAATCAACTAGGAAGCGGATCTCCCTCAAGATCAATTATCTCCATTTAATTTCTTTCGAAGTTTTATTACGTTTCTTTATGTCTTGTGGATATCTTACCTTTGAGATGTTCTTATTTAGGATTATAAACAAAATTCCCTAGATACCTAGAGAGGATGAAACCTATAATGAATCTTATTATTTAATTTCTATTTTTACGTGATAAATACTTGCTTCTTGTTCTCAATTATGTATGCTTATTTCATGTTTTAATATTTTGGGGATATTAATTCGTGTTTAATGTGCTTATTTCAGTAGAGCAAAAGTCTCTATTTAAGAGTAGATCTAGCATAATTGAGTGGAGTTGCATGCAATCCTAGAAATAGGACGACATAAATCTACCGGATTAGAGTCAAATCTAATAGGAGAATCCATAAACCGAGTTAATGAGACAATATGAGTTTTAATTAGAAAGAGATTTCAATTAATCAACCTAAATTCAGTTGTTCTTACTCTCGAAAGAGATATTAACATAATTTAGGGATTTCTACAGATCAAGACAAAAGTGAATAAATCGTTTAATTCAGATTCAGAATAATAGGTGAAGTCTAGGTGGATTATTTCCTGGGTATTGTCTTTCTCATTGGTTATCTTCAATTATTTCCTATTTCTTTCATTGTTGCATTCTTAGTTAAATTTGATTAGTAAATTTAGATTAAAAACAATCACTCCAATTTATCGGCTAAATAATAGAAAAACGATAATTACTAATACTTTTAGTACTTGCGGATACGATATTCCCTACTCACCATAGTTATACTATTGTTTGATAGGTGCACTTGTCTTTGTCGTAATTATAGTTAGTTTAGTGACCATCACGTATCCTACAAGAACAACTACAAATCAAGTGTTTTGAGAATGAGGAGTTACATGCAAAGGTAACTCTCTTGGAGCAGCGGTTGACATCTCTCTATGATGATAACCTATCATCTTTTACACGTGAGCTACAGAAAAAAAATTGCATCTCAAGAAATTGGGAGTAATGTGCAACTTTCAGAAGAAAATAGTGGGTTATGTTTCCAAAATCAAAAGCCAGCTGAAGAAGCTTCATATGTGAAAGAATTGATATCTATAGATGTTGTTGAGTTTAAAAATTTAGTTGTTAAGGTGATCAAGCTTTCAGGCAAAATGTAAAATTGAAAAAAGAATTATTCGCTGCAAGAAGATTTGTTAATCAAACCATAAATGGTATTAATCGCAAATATATTGACAACACAAGACCTTATAAGAAGGGGTGCCAGCTCTGGCCACTCTATTACTTTCTGAAGCAGCTTGTGATGATTTTGAATTATGGAATTTTGATTTCGATGGAATTGCAAGCTAGGAAACAATTGGAGGTAACTCTTGAAGCTACACTAGTCGAGAATGAATTCATAGAAGGCGAATATTGAAGAAATTGGTTTATTGCAAACCATAGGGTCAGATAAGATATATTTTTACTAAATTTTTCATGTTAGTCGATTTGAGTTTCTTAATAATAAACTTGGTGTCTGCAACACCTGAGTCAGGAGGAGAATGTTAGTGTCTCAAGGCTGCAACTGTTTTTTAAAAAATAAGACTAAGTCCTAGGGAGATTTATTAGCTTGTTAGTAGGAGTAACAATTTGAATGTTTTGTTGAGGTTGTTACTTGAGACTTGAATATAAGGGCTGCTTTGTTAATGAATTAAATCATCGCTCCATTCATATTTTTATTCTATGCTTCAATTAGTTCTTTACTAAACCAACAGGTTCGGGTTTAGTCTGGTGGAAGAACAACAAGGTTGTTCCAATTTCGGCTGCAATTCTGAACCTAAGCTGTCAAGAGAGAGTCGGAGTGTTCCGTCTCCTGAAGAGACGGTCCTCTAAGCTCCTGTTAGACATGAACTCGTACACCAAGCATCCATACTCTGGGCAGGCTCCCAACAGGAAAACCACGTTGGGATGCCCTATGCAGCTTAAAACCTCTACATGTAGTTTAATTCTTAGAGCAGCCAAATTTTAAAATTCATTCTATAAATACACTAGTAACTAAAGCATGCATATTCAGCCTACAATGTTCTTGTTTCTCAGTAATTAGAATTAATGCTCTACAGGCTCATCATACTAAACTCTATTTGGAAGTCGTACCTCTTTGCTGAAACTATGACCTTCCTTGTGCTGCATCTGGTCGCAAAACCTTAATTGCAACGGGAGTATGATCTAGACTGGCTTTATACACGGGGCCATAACCCCCTTCCCCAATCTTGAGAAGTTCTGAGAAGAATTCAGTGGCAGCTTCAATTTCTTTTATTGTGTACTTCTTGTACCTGAAATCTGAATGTGCTAATGCATCTGGTGCCTTTTTTTTCCCGCTGATTCCTTAAGCGCTTTCATTTCTGCGTTCACCCTTTTTTTAATTCAATTTCTGCAATTCTCTGAGCCGCTTCAGCGATTTCCATTGCTGCTTTTGACTTGGCTTTCTCCTTTTCTGCTATTGCTAATGCAGCTTCCTCAGCAAGTCGTGCCTCTTCCAATTTCCACAGCTGGAGTTCTCTTGCCTGCTGTGATGTAATTATGCACAAAATTCTAACTAGTCAAAATATGTTGAGGAACAGTATAAGCAGATGTTAGTTTACACTCTAACCTTCTGTTTTGCTGTGAGTGCTTCTTTGTAGGCAGTACTACACATTTCCATAGTTTGCTTTAGCTCTAGCTTTAGCCTCCTCATTTCGGCTTCCACGTCCTCCTGTAGGTTTCACCCAATACTATAAAACTCATCTATATTATTATTTCCAGAAATTTTACACACATCTTCCTAGAACGTAGAATAATACAAATAATTAATTAAATATATGCATATATTGTAACGTAAACGGAAGTGTGTAAAGAAGGTGAAGCACTTGGTTACTTCATTCCACTTTCACGATGATATTTGATGATTTTGAGGTGAAACATCGTATTTTTTTTATTGTTTACTTGTTTATAAGTATTAGTTAGACAAACCTGAAATGTGGTTATATCTTTTCTGAAAAATGCGAATGGTGAAAATTTATGTTTGAATCGAAGTGAGAACAAATGCTTTTGATAGTTTATTTTCGTTGGTGAATATAATGTGTAATGCTATACTAGCCAGCCTACAGTCACATCAATGAATTTATGCAGTAATTTAATACACACATATATATTTGTTTGTGCGTGTGTATATACATCTTCATATCTTTCTTACTTGCCATTGATGTAGATAAGTTTGAAAATTTGTCACTGTCCTGCGAAACGTATGAGAAATCATGTGGAGAGCTCAAATCCACTGTGTTTTGTCCAAACTACATTGACTCAAAGCTAAAATTACTTTAATAGTCTAAAACGTTGGACAGTCTTAAAGCAGTGGCAGTGTGGCTTGCTTATTGGTAATCATTGAATTTGGGAAACATATGGTCAATGCCTGGTCTGCCAGAACTGATAAAGGATATATCCATATTTGGCATAGGGAGTGCCGGATATGATTTCACGTTTTGGCCTATCCTGTTAAAAGGTGACCTGCATTCATCCAAAGTTGCTAACAACTAAATTAATAATAGACTAGTTAATTTTAGATCCAACTGCATCTCTTTCATTTATTGTTATTTTGTTACTGGATATATATATATATATATATTCTTTATATACAAGGCAAAAAAATGGGGGGAATGAAGAACAAACAAACAAAGCATTTGAAGACAAGAGTAATTTTGGTTCTCGTCCCAGGTACAATTAGCTCGTTACCTTATGGAATCCATGGAATCGATAGATTTACGCTGTGGTTCAAGTCGTGGCTTCTCAACTATTAAAATTAATATTTACAGATAATTTTTAATTTAATTAAAATCAATATTGAGTAATGCTGGGTAGATCATGGGTCGGGCCATTCGGGCAGGCAATTTTTAATTTAATTAAAATCAAGACTGAGTAATGGTAGGTAGACCTGATCATGGGTCGGGCCACCCGGCCCGAAGGCCTGCCGAAATGTAGGAGGTTTGGGCAAAAATATAGGCCCAAAAAATAGGCTTGGACAAAAAAATAAGGCCCATTTAAAAACGGGCCGAGCCTCGGGTAAGACATTTTTGGGCCCGGGCCCTACCCGAATTCACTAAAGGAAAAAAAAATCTGCTCTTTTTTATTATTATTTTTTAATGTTATTTTTTTGTTGTTTTCTCCCTATTTTGCTATCATTTTACTATTTTGCATATTGTATAAAACTCATTTTATTGTTAGTTTTGTTATTATTTTAGAGGCATTTGCTTGTTAAGTTGCATTTATCTTAGTGTTATTTAAGTCTACATATTTTTTAAAATTTATTTTCAATTTGTTGGGAAATATTTATTTTAATTTTTTAATATTTTTAATGTATTATATGTATTAAAAATAATATAAAAAACTAATACAGGCCTGGTCGGGCCCGAATTTTATCATTTTTATCCAAGTTAGGCTTGGACAAAATTTTAGGCCCATTTTTCGGGTCGGGCCGGGCCCAGTAAATGAGACTGAATTTTTACTTGAGCACGACCCAACCCATGAGCACCTCTAATCGTAGGTAACTTAATATTATATAACTAAAGCTTGAAACTAGAAATGAAACAGACCTCTCGAGCTATTAGCTGGCAGGATACGCGATTCAGGAGGAGGAGTTGGTATTAAGCTTAACTGGTTAAGAAGGTGATTATGCAACGTGGAGATAACTGGAGCTGGATGAGAAGCTGATGCATGGATGAAATTTTGCTTTTGGATAGCACATAAACACTACAAAAGTCTGGTGCATTTTTTTATACCATTGCTGAGATATTTGTTGCTTTAAACCTACTGAGACAAAATACAATCTTTTTTCAAAAAAGTGATGCACATATATTTATTTATTACAGTCATAAACTTATGCTAATAATAGAATTTATAATCATTATATTTGATATGGCACACAATGAGTAAATTACAAAAAAAAAATAATTCCAATAATAAAAATAAATGTATATATTTATAAGGTTATTTTTAAGTATGTTTTCTTAACTGCTTATGATTTTATTCATCACTATTAACTTTTTTTATCATGAATTTTTAATTTTAATTCATTCTAGCGTCATATTTCTAATGCAATTAAAGATGCAAAACATGTACATTTTCTTAGATTTTCGATAGCCACAGAAGCAGGGTTCAATTTTGAATTGGAAAGGTATAGTTTGTAAAAGACAATTTAATGCTTGGTATAAAATTATTATGTAAAAACTTAAAATTAATTTCTTAATATTATAAAACTGTATTATTTAATATATTATTCATATTAAATGTTATATTATTGTAATTTACATACATTTAAATAAAACATTTGTTAATATGCATTAATTAAAACAAATATATAAAATATACATTAATTATACCAAATGTATAAAATATACATTAGTTATAACAAATATATATTATTATTTGGGGAGCAATGTTAATGTACAATTGGGTTTCATTT
Organism: Gossypium raimondii; assembly: GCF_025698545.1. Classification (NCBI taxonomy): domain Eukaryota; kingdom Viridiplantae; phylum Streptophyta; class Magnoliopsida; order Malvales; family Malvaceae; genus Gossypium; species Gossypium raimondii. Next base: position 24,191 of record NC_068566.1, read on the forward strand.
ACTGTCATTTGTATCTCTTCAAACATATTGGCCTTCTTAGCAGTGAGCAACGACCGAACTTATTGATCCAGTTAAGTCGATCTTGGATATCCCAAAACAGAGATAAGCTCGAACCGGGATATCCTAAACTGGAATACATTGAACCGGGACATCCTAAACTGGAAAATCATTGAACAGGGATATCCTAAACTGGAACACCATTGAACCGGGATACCCTAAACTGGAATACCATTGAACCGGGATATCCGCATAACGGGATATCCCCGTCTGGGATAAGCATGACAAGTATCCCGGTCCAAACATCAAAATAAACCCGAACCGGGCACTAAAACAGCCAAACCGAAAAATGTAAAACCTAGAAAAGGACTATTCCTGAACCGGCCAATCCCATCTCTGAACTATTACTCAACCGGCCTACCCGGTATAGGCTTTTTCCCAAACCGGTTTATAATAATAGGAGCCTAAAATAAGCTGAATCAGGGCATAAAATCTCTCAACCGGAAGGGAAAAATCCCGAACCAGATGAAAAAAAGGTCTCAAACCCTTCACAAAAAACCCACACGACAGAATCCAATCCATCCCAGCAGAACTGAAACTAAAACAACCAGACGAGACTGTCACCACACAAACACTAAAATAGAAACCCTTCACCGAGGCCAAAAAACCAAACCCAATATCCCACAGCCGAAAAAATGCAAAGCTATGGATTGAAGAAAGAATGGCAGTTGAAGAACTGTTTAATTACAGTTTGCTCCTCTCCCATTTGATTCTGTTTCTTGTCACGTTACCCCACACGCCTACTACAGTTTCAGATTTTTTCCTTCCCAATTCAGTAATTGACTGACTACTTTTACTGCTGGTTTATATTCGGTGCATGGGTTTAAAGTTTCCATCACTGTCATCTTTTACTCTAATGTAGCCTGACAAATATAAAAAAAAATTAAAGAAATTCAAATATATATGTAATTCATAAAAATTTAAAAAAAAAAAGTGAAAAAATATATGTGAATGCCGAAAGAATCGTGGGCACCAACACCAAAACCATAGCCACCAAAAGTACCCTCAATCGGGGATTTCAAAAAACACACAAAATAGAAACGAAAGAGAAAACTTAGAATTTCTCTAGCTCACGAAAGTAGACAAGAAACAAACAGAAACCCCAACAGTATTTTGCGAAGGAAAAATAACAAATATAAAGCAAGATAGATACAATATGAGCAAAGCGAAACAGACAATTCAAAAACAAAAAACATATAGTACCAAGATAAATAAACTACAAAAAACCGCACAGATCCATAATTTCAACGGAACGAAACAGTTATTCTTTGAATCTGAAAACCTAAAACGATGACAAATATTCAATGAGAATATTAGTAAAAGAAGAATATATCAGAAACTAAACAGAGATGAAATAAAAAAAAAAGAAAAGAATATACAATTTATTGTTTACTACTATTATTTCCATTATTTAGTTATTAATATCTACAAAAAAAGAATATTCATTTTATTGTTTACTAATATTATTTCCATTATTTAGTTATTAATATCTACAAAAAAAGTATACATTTTATTGTTTACTAATATTATTTCCATTTTTAGCTATTAATATCTACAAAAAAAAAAGAAAAAAGAGAATGTTTACAGAATTATAAATATACATTTGTCTGCGGTTCAAAGGGAGAAATCTTTATTTTAGAAACACTACGAAAGAAGTTTTTTTGGTGCGGGAAGTAATATTGTTCAAAATAGAAAGAAAAAAGGGTGGAGAGAAAGTTTATCAGAGAAGAAAATAGAGTTTGATCTTCAAAAAGATTCTCAGTAACTCACCGCCACCAAACCAATACTCTCACTTAACACCGTCGCTGACTACCATTTTCACTCTGGTGCTCAAATACCCACATCACCCTCAACTCCCCATTACCCATCAAACACTCACTGTCTTGCTCATGCTTTTTGTAGCTTTTTTGTAACGCTATTCTTGTAAGTACAAATTAGAATTAAGATGGAACTCCCTCCATAACATAAAACTGTGGAAAGTTAAATTCTATAGGCTTTATTATCAAAACTCACTACTTTATTGCAAATTATAAAAGAGCAAAATTATAAAAATATATATGGGCAAACTATAGAGCATAAAACAACCAAAAAGTAACTCACAGACCACATCAATAAAAATCAAACACATAGCAAAACAGCAATTACTAAACATGAAAACCATAAACCAAAAAACACAAATCTAAAAAGCATAAATCTCAAATTAAAACAGAAAGCCGAAGACAATGCTCAAGTAAAAATCCATACGCTGATAAAAGGGATTCTAAAAACCACAAAATCAAAAACGAATGCCAAAATCGGTACACAAAATTAAACACTGAAATGAAAGTCCAATAACCCAAGCCCAACAATATTCAGCCCTGAGAAATAGAACCTAGTGGACCAGTATAATAAATTTTTTACATGTTCCGATATGAATGTTTTTCAAGGAACACTAGTAAATACTAAAATGTTCAAATCATTCTTAATTATGTGACATGCATAATAAAAAGCATTTATTAAAAAAACCTAAAAATTTTAAATTACATAAAATATTTTTAAATTTATTTAATTTTAAAACAATTGCTTCAAAATTAAACAGCTATGTTCAAAAATATTTTACAAATCTTTTTTACATTAAACACTACCAAAATAAAACCCAACATAAAAACAACGCAAACCCATTCCCAAACAGGCCAACCCAACACACTAAAAATTAAAAATAAAAACAAAACCATATCCGTGGCCCAAGCAAAAAAAATGGATCACAAACCAGCATGCAAAAAAGGAGAACACAGAGACTAAGATACTTACAGTGCATTTGCAAATAGGGTCATGCTGCCTTCAATCATTCCATAGAACCTACAAGCGGGATAAAAGCCCAAAATCTAGGCAAAACACAAGCCATAAACTAAGCAGGGCACAGGACAAAACGCCAACACAGGAGCCCATAAAGAGAAGCCGACATAGTGTATTTTGCGAAGCAAAAAATAAAATGAAATCGAAGATATTACGATAGCTACAATCGTAAGTAGACGGAAAAAATAGGAACGGAAGAGAACTTAGAAATTCTCTATCTTACGAAAGTAAAGGAGAAACAAATAGAAACACCAAAAGTAATTTACGAAAGTAAACGCGAAGCAAAAAATAATAACAATAAAGCAAGATAGATACAATGCGAGCAGAGCGAAACAGACAATTCAAAAACAATAAACATATAGTACAAGATAAAAAAGAACAAAAAACCGCACAGATACATAATTTCAACGGAACAAAACAGTGGTTCTTTGAATCTGAAAACCGAAAACCCTGATAAATACCCAATGAGAATATTAGTAAAAAGAAGTATATATCTGAAACTAAAAACAGAGATGACTGAAAAAGACAGTTTAAGTACATATTCATACCTAAAAGGCTAAAATCAATCTCCGATGAAGCCAGACCAAACATTTTTCACTATCCTCAAATCCCACCTACTTTACCCTTTGCTTTGCTTTGAGTGATAAATAATTATATCTGAAACAAAAAAACAGAGATGAAAAGGCAAAAACAAAGGATTTATAAAGAAGAAAACAAAAAAATCATAAAAAAAACCACTGAAATACAAGTAATAAAGAACAGATCTGAAACTAAAACGAAATGAAATAGCAAAGATAGACAAAGTAGAAGTGATGATTCATACCTGAAATCAGTCACCGATGAAGCAGAAAATTCCAAAAAATCACAAAAACCAGAAACGGCAAAGAAAACCTAGTGTAGCGTCGTTCCGTGTTTTTTTGGCAATTGGTGACCCAAAACTAAAAAAATGAGAGGAAGAAATTCAAAACAGACAGAGAGAGAGAGAGGAGTCGGCGAATAAATGGGGTGCTATGGATAGAAGAGATAGATTTGAGGATTCAATTTTCGAATAATGGGAAGGAAGCTGGCCTTTGATCGGAGGTAAGACGCCGGAAGGTGTTGATGCCGCGGAAGTGCCTAGGGTTTGTTACGAAATGACAAGAAAGGAAGGAGAGACAATAAAGAAAACGAAAGAGAGGATGAACAGAGATCAAAGAATGGAAAAACAACAGAGAATAAAAGGGAAGGAAGGGAATTTGGAAAGGCTGAAGAAAACAGGCAGCTTTTCTCCTGCCCGTACTGCCCAAAAAGAATAGATTTTCTTAATCATCATGTGACAACGGTAACATTTATGGTAATTAATACCTTCTTTAAATTACTTTTTTTTGGGGGATTAAAGACAAAGAAGGTAAAGAGACGTTAGGAAAAAAATATCATTTCTTGTATAAAGCACTATTCATGTATGCTGTAATGTGAACCCAAAATTCACTTAAGTAAATGTGCATGTGCAAAGTCAGGTGTGCACATTAAATCTAGACTTGATAAGGTGCTCATCAATGGAAATTGTGTTCCAGCGGATTTTATCCAAACTTAATATTAACATGAATGATCAGATTCAAGAATATTGTAAACTAAATGAGTTTAAATTATAAAAATTATATTAACAAAAAACGTGGTAAACACTACAAAGCCCACACCTGCCACAGTTCCTCAGTTACGAATAGCATGAATGGATGTAATAATTTCAGTATATTCTCGAAAACGTAGAGTAAAACTGTCTGAGCTACTAAAGCAACTGAATCATCTCCAGAGTGGTAAATGCGAGCTTTACTGGCTTCAATATACCCATGCAAACAACAAAAACATAAATCCCAAGCATGGGTTGCAGATCTAAAGACTGTAAATATAACACAAAAATAACTACAGCTAATCAGGGTAAAAATTATACCAGTATTTTTTGCAAAAAACATACAACCATGACAGGTATTTCATGTATGTGTCAACAGCACATACTGATCCAACTTACAATAGAATTCTAGTAATGATAACAATAAAATAACACACACTATCCACCAAATGAATTTTACGACTTTATCCTTAGAAAAAAAGGGCATTATGTGCCATATAACAACAGCATAAACTTCATTACTTTTCAGTTTTCATGATCTGTAAATGGCATAAAATCCAGACCTTAATGGCATAAAACAATAGAACTACGTTCTATTAGCAGAAAAAGAACAACAGTACTCAAGTAACTTCTCTGTAGCATTCAGAAAAAGAATAATCAGGGTATGTACGAATGCAGGTAACTTGGCTCAACTATACAAATAAATAGATGGTGGCGAAACAAGCACAGTATTTTTTTCTTACCACCCAACATTCTGGAAGAGGAAGCCTTAGAAGATACCCCTCCGTGTTAAACTGAAAAGGAAAGTTGACCGATTAGGATGATGCCAATCTTCTTAGGAACAGGACATTGTGATGATGTCAAAAGAAAAATCAAGTTACACCCTATGCAATAATAATAGATTTCTTTTTCTTCTGAAAGTAACAACAATAGTTACAAATGCAAGCACAACTCAGATTAATACTGTTGATAGTACAATCAATAAACACAGTGAACACTCCACCTATCCAATAATTAAAAATATATATGTGCCATCGAAACAGTATAAGCTCCTTTGCACAATAGCAACCAGTAGAAAATAACAAATCAACAAGACAAATGCTTAGAAATACAACGTAACAGACAGTGAACGGAAAAATGGAAGTGAGAAAGAACAAGTGCATCTGCATGTATGTTGCAGTGGGAGGAGAATGCACCATGAACCACAACAAGTAAAAGCTCCAATACAACAATAGGAAGGGATATGTAATGTTAGATGGTAACGCCAAAAAGAATACCAGATCATTGGCAGAACAAAAAGATGAGCAAGACATGTAGAGGTGCCAATGTCACAACAAAACTGGAAAGGAGACCTAATTTTTATCGCACTTGACAGCAAGTTGCATGAAGTATGGCATGTTTAGGTCACCCAACCCTGATACATGAGCACTGGAAGAACTGACAACCATTTCAAATTAGAGGTTATTACTCCGAACAGAGAAACAGATGACACACTTCAGCATATTGTATTTTGACACCAATAAATGTGATAAACGCAAAGAAATGCCAACAAGTAATGCCCCATGTTAATAAATTGTAGATCCACCTAAAGTAGTAGAATTTATAGTACAATAATAGGGAATTGGAGACATCTTGTACTTGGAAGAGGATGCAGATACAGCTATATCTATTTTCAACTCCATTTATACCCGAAGGAGCTGTCTATACTGCCCGCTAGCATAACTTCTGTTTCCATTTGACCCTCTAGTGTCTGGACATCAACTTGTCTGCTCCAAAGCACTATAACGTATATTTCTTAATAAATTTTCATCTGTTGTACCATATCTCCAAACCTGAAACAAATCTGAAATACCGTAAAATACAATAGTGAAGACTAAGTGATTATCAGTAAGAAATTTGGGAATAAAACTCTGATTTAAAGAATGACAAATATTGCAAAAGAGATATGCGCGAGTATTACAAACAATATAAATTCATCAAATTTTGAGTTATCTCCTCCATTAATTAGTTTATTTTTGTCGTCTCCAGCAGCAAAATCGAAACAATAAAACAAGGATTAAGAGGAAGAGATCGATATGGTGATTACGATTGACTCCAAGCAATTCAATTCTAGTCCATAGGTTTCCCATACCAAACATTATCTCCCCGAAAGACAGAGATTTGGGAGTTGAGTTGTAGCTTATATTTTTAGAAAAATTTAAAGAAAACCAATCACCAAAAACCCTTCTAAAACAAAATTTGATTATTGCAAGAACAGAAACCAAACGAAATTAAACTTGAAAAGAAAAACCTGCTAACCTGAAAGTGTATTGTTGTGATAAAAGAAGCAACTTTGAACGCATTTGCAGAGAAAGTGTGAAGGAGATTTTGGGAAGAATTTTCTTCATTTCTATTCGGCCATGGTCGGAATGGCCATTCAAAGCTTTCAGCACTGAATCCCTATTACACATTTGAGGGAATAGAAACGCTTTAACTAATTCGGCCGAATGAAGAAACGGTAAACCAAACAAAATCATTGATATTCATCCAAGAATAAAGAAGGAACCAACCAGATGTGGCCTGATTCTTTTAATCTGAAAACCGAAAACCTTGACAAAAGCTAACTTAAAATATTAGTAAAACGAAGCATATATCTGAAACTATAGATAGAGACGCATAAAAAATAAAGGGGCATTGTTTATTTTCAAAAATTACATTTCGGAATAGACTTTTTATTATTATTTATTTTCAAAAGAATAAATTTTGGAAATTGTTTTTTTAAATACCAGTAATAATGGTGTTTGCATTTATTGTTTATTGGTATTTGGGGCTATTTTAAAGTTACTGTTGGGTTTCATTAAACTTAAAAACGAAAGGATATCCCTCGAATGGGATATACCTTAGCCGGGGTATCCTTCAAAAGGATATCCCCCAACCGGGATAACCCTGGAATAGGTTATCCCTTGCAAAAATAAGAATGACAGGTAGCCCGGTCCAAATACATAAAAAATCTGAACCGAATGCCAAAACTGCTGAACCGGGCACTAAAAATAATGAACCGGGACGGGATATGATGGGGATATTCTTGAAATAGCCTATCCTGAATCAGGATATGACGGGATATCCGCGGGGTAGAATAAGAAAGAAAATTAACCCAGTATTTAATGGCCACATAGGCCCAGAACAAAAAGAACAAAGCAAAATTTTCCAAATCACCTCTCGTCCATTCGTAAGTTAATGTGATGGTTCTAAACTTGCCACCAGAGATAACAAATATTCCAGAACAGCTGTAACCCTAGCCTCATGAAGGTCTGAATGTAATATCCAAAAGATACTGGAAATTTGATCTGCAAACATCAACAAATACCACTGAGAAAGCACCCAAAAGAACTCATTATAGGTATCACTTATACCACCCATCAATTTCAAAAGTATCCACTAAAGGCCAGGAAAATTCCCTTTTAAAATCAAGAAAGGAATGTTTTAAAAACATAGAATTTTGCAGACAGAACCGAAACTATTCCAGGAGAACTAAAGACAAACCACGTCTAGGAAAGTTGAGAAATTTCAAACCGAACAATTCTAGGGAGAAGGATTGTAGCAGAAAAGTATAAACAAACCATGGCTACAAAGACTGCTTAACAAGCGTGCAACTGATGACACAGATGCATGTCTCAACATTTCATCTACCTGGTAGAAATAGAAGAATTCAATACAATCAGAAAAAGAAGAATACCATTTAAGGTAGAAAATTGGAGGTGGAAATTCTAATAGCATGCGTTCAGCGTAAACTGGATTGAAAACTAATTTCATAACAGTAGGTTTCTAAAGTTACAAAAATCTCTTCTATTTAACCCAGTGTAGAGGAGGGCGGTTATATTCTTAACCCTTTTCTAACAAGAATTTCCATATTTAAATTTAAATTTATCATTATTAAAGACTTAAAGTCCCGTAAAGCTAGCAATTGAGCTAAGGGGAATCTTCTCAAGTAGAAAAGTTATTCAATCTTCCTATTAACAACTTTCAAGTCTACTTCAATCCAAATTGCATTCAGTGATTAGAAATTTTGTTCTATAATAGAAAAACCATGCAAGATCAACTTAATAACAAGCATGCAGAAATAAATGAACATAGGCTTTACTATTTTTTAAGCTCTGGGCCATCATATCTCCATAAGTGGCAACTCAAAATTCAATACAATTTAGAACATAGTAATAAGCATCAACCAAGACATTGCAACCTTCAATGTCAAGGTGTATGCCTAGCAATTGCACCTTAGAGCCAAATGATAAAAGCACCCTAGACCCTTTAGGGGAAAGTACATTCTATCACACATGCACACCTGGTGCATCTAGATACACTTTAATGTAAGGCGATAGGTGCAAAACAAAAACCCAACTACTTCAAGTTCTATTAGGTTTCTTTTTCTTTTTAATTAATGTGCATAATATTTGAATATCCAACAACAGGCAAGAACAACATGGGATCATAAGGAAATCGTGCAGCTTGGTCTATTAATGAAAAAAAATTTGCACGTTTTGTAGATAAGCTGGATCACAATTTAGAGTTTATTATCATAACTATATTTATTAACCTTGGTATATAAATGGATGGACACATATATCTTTTGCCTTACTGCACTTAGGCAAGCTCTTTTTTTTAATTTTTTGCCCCTGCACCTCAGGAAATAAAAGAATTTTAGCACCTAGAATGCGCCTTGTGCCCTTGACCATACAAATTCTACCTATCAGTCATAATATTTTCTGGTACTTTGTTGTTATTAGAGGAAACTTCCTTGCACCTTCTTAAGAAATAAGAAGACATGTTTAACAAAATTTCTAGACAAAATTTCATGTTCTTGCGGATATTAGAATAGCATATTAAACAAAATCATATTAAGCTCCAAACTTCTTGATTGTACGCCATTCCAAGCTAGAGACAACTCCCAGCTAGATATCCAACAAAAAATATTTTGAAAGAAATACTAATCATACAACGCAAGTATGCTTACTTGGATTTTGTCTATACTTCACTTTTTTTTCTGTAAATTGAAATTTTACTAGTTAAAAAAAAGTTCAAGTTTCATTCAATCAAGCATTAGCAAACAGGACAGAGAGGATTTTTCCACCTCCTACCAGTCCTACAAACAATCAAAAGCAACAATAAAAAAATACCCAACAAAAACCATAAATGAATTTACTCAACAAACAATCAAAAGCTTATGTTGATCTTTCAAACTTGAAAAGGATTTGCAATCTAACACTGATTTGTTCAATAATTTAAAGAGTTTTTTTTATATACTTGGAAAGTCATATAACATATCTATGTCCAGGTGTATATTACACATGGATCTTGAATACAAGTTCTTAAAAATAAAAAAGGAAATTGGGAGCAACATAAGTAACATGGAGCTAAATAGTTAAAACATACCCAATAGCACTCGCAATACTATTTTAGGCATTTTGACCTCTTGCATTTGCATCCTCTTTTGTGCTTGGCTGATGGTGTGTTCATCTTGTCAAACACCTATGAAATTACACAAATTTAAAGGGAAAAAAGTGTAGGATTATAGAATTCATAATTACAGTAACATTAGGGGAATCATTAGATGGGTTAACAATAGGTGGAGTAAATGCGAGAGGGTTACACAATTCAATTTGATGTCGAATATCAAGAAAAATATCCTCATAATCTGGCTTGTTCAAACAGTTATCACATGCACAATAATCCTTGCAGTAAACCCCTGCTGCAAAGCACTCACAATAACTGCCAATCACAACAAACAACAAAACTCAACAGATGTTCCAAACATCTTCACTTTTACTTAAATTCTTAGCTCTTTTACTTTGTTTTTCATTTTTTATAGAGTGTCTGAATGGCAGAAATGATGATAAGTAATTGAACTTGGAATTTGTACATTAAAATTGAAAATATATGGGAAGAGGAGGGTAAAGTTTCCACAACATGACAACAGAACAATTGTATTACACTGTTGCAAAAAACAGTACATGTCCTGAAATCGATGGTATTGCAGCCAGCACAAGTGTGCTACAACCTAACCTGAAGACAACTTTGGACTAGAAGTATCGACAGAAAAACTAGTTGTAGAAGTTGAGGAATTATGGACAGCTCTTGTGTGGCTGATGTTTGGTTTAGTGAACCAAGTTGTATACAGAAATTGTTTGTGAGGCCCCACATGGTTACATATTAGCCTAATCTTTTGTCTCTCTCTCATCCATCTCAGCACGATCTTCATGTGCCTCTTGCTTGTAAGTCCTCTCAATCCAACCTCCTGAACTCATAAACACATTTCTACTCCATTATGTCAAGCACAGGCAAGTAAAGCATGAAATAAACAATAGTGCATGGAATTCAAGATCCTAAAATTAAGCAACAATAAAACTGCACTGCCCTTACTTCACTCTTGAGCTTGGCTTAATTAGATGTGGAAACAACAAATATAGATACACAATGGATACATATTATAGTCTAGTAAACAACTGACCTTGACTCGTTCCCAAGTATCACCGACGGTGAGGGGCCCATGCTCCTTGAGAATGTCAAAGATGACTCTGGTTATGGTCTGCGTTTGCTCTGGCGACGTTTTCAACTCGATTGGCTTCATTTTCGGCTTGGGTTTCGTCGAAAAGTACCGAATCATACTCCCAAACATCTTGTCTCCCTAAATTTATAGTAGTTGAGTAGATGAGGATGAACTGTGTTTTATTTTATTTAAATAAACTATAACAATCCCTATGCTACTTCAAAATAGTTAAACTATTTTAAACCAACCAAAAGCATAAATTACAAACAAATCACTTTCTGAAACAACAAAGACAAAGAAATCCAAAATCCATTTATGGGTTTATAATCCAAATTCACTCAATTACTTACAACACAAAACAAAAACCCAAATTGGAAACCGATTCAGTCAACCATCCTATGATCGACCCGTAATTCCAAACCAAAAGCTGTGTAAAAACGATAATGGCAAAGATTCAAATGACAATAATATTTAGGAGAAGAGAAATAAAGAGTCGAGCTGTGAAACAAAGGCACGAATTCTTACCCGGGATCTGAGCCGAAACCCAACAAACGAAGATGGAATGAAACGGTGGAGTTTTATTGCCGGAGATATATCAGGAGAAGAGAGCTTGAAATCTGAGGTTAGTCATAAACCCTATAACAAAGGAGAGTGAAGCTTCATTTCTTAGTGGCTGGTTTGTTGGATTAAAGTAGTGAATGGCCTTAGAGTTGGCTTGTTGGATTTATTATAAAAAAGCCCATTTCAATTAAAAAGAAACAATAATTTATAAGGTTAATGAAATTTTTTGTATATATTTTGGTCCCTAAAATCACCATCCGGTGTAGTTCAAAACCCAGTCATCCAAAACCTAAGGGATCTACAGCCCCAAACACTGAAACAGAAGCCCAAAAACACCAGCCCAACCCTAAACCCAAGCCCCTAGACCCCAAACTCAAATATCCCTGGAATGGGATATACCAAGGCCGGGGTATTCTTAAATAGGATATCCCCAAACCGCGATATCCTTAGAATGAGATATCTTCGGCTGGAATAAGTACGATAGATAGTCCAGTCCAGACACGTAAAAAATTTAAACCGGATACAAAAATAACTTAACCGGGCACTAAAAGTACTGAACCGAGACGGGATATTTTGGGAATATTCTTAGAATAGCTTATCCCGAAACGAGATATGACGGGGATATCCTTGAGCAGAATAAGAACGAAAATTAACCCAGTACTTATTAAAACTTATTAAAACGTTGTAGTGAAAATATTTAATGTGAAATTCTCTGAAAATATTTAAAAACTCAGTATGATTTAATTAATATTTTCTTATTCCCTCAACAAATGTAATGTTTTTACTGGTTGAAAAAGGGAAAATGAGAAAACAATAAAAGAGAAAGAAACAAGAAAATGTTTCCATTTATTTTCTGCTAATCAGTTAGGGTTTTAGGGTAGATACTATAACATATCTTCCTCTAAAATCTTATTAATAGGACTCAAAGAATTGCAAGAAAATGTCCTTAAATACAAGGGAAACAAACAATCAAAAAAAAACCATATAACGGGCAATAAACTATAAAAAAATGACAACATCACAGGATTTAAAAAGATGAATATAAGCAGTGTTTCATAAGGCTGAACACCAAAACGAATAATAAAAACACACTGAAAAAAACAAAAAAAGAAGAAGCATAAATCTGAAAATTAAAACAGAGATGAAAACCACAATACCCACATTAATAAAAGAAGATAAGCATAGGTCTGGAAACTAAAACGTGAAAAGAAAAAGTTAGTAGAAGTGACAAAGAATTGAGCCAGAGGGGACTAGCCCCTAAAATTTTGAAGCTCCCTAGCTTGTGGTATCCCATTCAAAATTGGAATACTTACATGTTTGGGCCTCCTAAACTTTCAAATTCTTCCCCAATTTTTAGCATTCTATTCCAAAAATGAACATTTTCTATTTTTTCCCCTCTTGAATTTTTTGAACTTCCTTAAATACCATACATTTTTTAAATAGGGTAAATTTATATTTAGTCCCACTTAATTTTTAACCTTTAAGAAAAGTATTATTTGATATAATAAATTTAGTGATAGATTTGGTTTATAGTTCATCAATCATTATTAGCTTAATTTTATCTATTTACCTTTCCAACCAATCAAATACATATTAACATTAATTATTGAATTAATATTCTTAATCTGATGCTTATAAGAATGAAAAGTAAAATTAAACCATTACAATATTTAACAGAAATTATATATTTACATGATTTACATTCTTATGATCATATATAATCTTTTTCTTGTCCTTTCTTTTTAAAAAAATCAGTGCAAATTGGGGTTTGGGGTTTTAGTGTTACTGATTATAACAATAATAGACCTTCCATGAAGGATTCAAGCTCTATTTTAACCGATCGCCAGATTTGGAACAATAAATTTTTACTTATATTTGAAAGATCGTATCTCATAAAGCTTGAGTGTTCATGATAATACTACCATTCATAGGAAAAACAAACAATTTAACAGTGGGTTGAAAGAGATAAGGAAATTGTAGGGATCTACTGTAAAAGGAAATGACATGAAGGCCATCACAGACATTTTCGTCGAGATGAAAACTAACATAAGATACACAACACAAGAAAAATATGAATAACGATTAACCAAAATACAAAACTTACATAAACATCGAGACTGACCAGGCTCAGAGACGGCAGGATGATTTCTCATCTGAGCTAGCAGAAAAACTTGGATATAAATATATTGGCATCGATGTATTCGAAGAAAGAACTTCAGAGGCCTTATGATATGTGGTCATTGATTGATCGCGGATAAAATCTGATGATACAGAAAACAGTAGACAGTTAAACTTCGGGCATTACCAAGTTCTGATTGGCAACAATAGTGTAATTATACAGAAACCCAACAGGCGAAGAAGAAAATATGAATATTGTTAAAGTAGAAATATAAGACAGAACTGGTTGAAGATGATAAGATACCTTATCACTGAAAATGCAAAAAAATCCAGTCCCATATATTTGTCGAGTTCCTAACAAAAGGTAAACACACCATTTAGTAGGCACACAAACAACATCAGCAAAAAGGAAAATAAGTCTCAGGTCTTGGTTTTCAAGTGGGAATAACATCACTGACATTCAATGCATCTAGGGAGCTATCGTTATCAGAGATAAGTTTTTGAAGGTGTTCATCCTTCAAGGCTTCACGGACTTTGATGCGATCCCAACTGCATCACGTTATGATACAACTCAACGTCATCGAGAGTGGCCTAAGCTCAAGGGGCCTAAGTGCAAAATGAAGCTGTTTCTAAACGAATCAATTCTACTCAAATTCACGATTGGGCATCAAAAGACTCAAATCATTCACGAAACGAGTTCGTATCAGACTTCATTGGAAGAAGCTGCATGAGAGAACATTGTAGATATAGTAGTGTGAAGCGAATTAACCAGATTCAGCATCAAGACCGTTTGTCTAAAGGTTCTCTGGCTCTAAGTCTCTAACATCATATAGATAATGAAATCATTTTGATCATGCAAGCTAGTTATCTGAAGCTGGAAGGCATTTAAGCTTCTACCATACAACTCAATCTGGTGTACAATGAGGCCATAAGAATCAATTTACCTGATGTGGAAAAATGCTTTGGAACCCGACATAAAACTTCATGCAGACCAAATCTAGCTAAAAGCAATGCCATCGGCCTACTATAAAATGCAAAAATTATTCTACCACAAGTCTACCACAATACCCTTGGAATATCCTTTTAACGCATTTTGAATCATCTATAACCATCATCGATATATTGAGCTCTAAGATATCTCTATGAGATTTCAGTATTTCTCTCATGGATACGTTGAATTCTTATCGAAAGCCAAAGATCTACCGGCAATTCCAATTTATGCAGTCATTCCATGATTATATTTCCAAGTTAATCACAGATCTTATGACAAAGCTTTCCTTCATACATTTTGCATTTTTTTTGCACTTGGATATCTTGATTGGGTAGACAAATATCAACGAGATGCCAGTGCATAAATTATAATGAGTGGATTCTTTTTCAGACATTTGCTCAAGTGACGTTCTTCCCCCCACTTTAAGAAGGTTTTTACTACCCAAGCTACGATTAGATTAAAAAACATACACCAATAGCCTGCATCTGCATAATTTGTAGCACTTCACTTGGGTCATCAACTTCTAGTTTCCTTTCCACCTGAAATCCTGGATTAGCACCTAAAATAAACAAAACAAACAATGTTTGAATTTTGAAGGTCTCCAGGAAAAGAAAGGGGGATTTGATTAAGTTGTTGATATTAACACACCATGATGACAACAAATTAATTTGCACGTATGAGAATGACATTTCATGAAACTAAGTTCTGAGTAGTGATTATCTCCACAAAACTCATCGTGAAGCAACATATCAAGCATGCAAATGTAAAACATGTTTCTTTGCCCAGGCTTTAAAATCATAAAGGCCCTCACTTGGTTAGATATAACCAAAAGCATTTGTTTTTAAAAGAAATGGTAGCTATTAAAAGCCTTTATGAAGGTTCTTAAAAAAATGTTACTAGATATTGAAGCTCGTAACATAAGCATATATGAAAAGGAAACATGAATAAGATTCAAATGTTAAAGCAGACTATTCACTAGGAAAATGAAACATTAAAAGACGACTTTCCTATTAAATCTTCTGAAAAACTTCAAATAAGCATATATCTAAAGATAAACATCAAACACAACTTTCGAATTTTTAGATCACCAGAAAACTTTCAGTTAATGAACAAAGTACTTACTAGATCTTCCCAGGTGATTCTGGCTTGACATTGGGGGTCACTGCATTGTCAGTGGACTCTGGCTTTACACTAGTTGTTACAGCACTATCGATGGACCCTCCATTCACACCATGGATTCCTGCATTATTCACAAACTTGCGTTAGTTTTTAAATTTGGCCATTTTGGAACCACAGAGCAAAGGCCAACTTCAGCTAGAAAACATAGGTAAAACCCCTTAGCTCTGTTATTTTCTGTTGACCTGAACTTGAGTGGAAAAACACATTGGTTAAATTCGCAGTGGGTTTCCAATGACATAAAGCTCAGTATGGATTACTGAACAGACCAGAAAAGCAGTGTCAATACTGCTGATATTACTGAAACAGAAACAGAATTCCAAATTTATCAAACCGCACTTGTACAAGGAAAGTGGCCTTAAATATATATATCAACTGTAGATTAAATGAAAACAGCCAAGTGTTCAAGTAATTGAAAAATATTCCCTGACCTTAAATATATATAAACAGTAGATTAAAGGAAATCGACCTCATTTAACACTCAAGATTAAATTTATCTTTACTTGTTAAACTTACCAGTAAACAGAAAGTAGGCTTCCCATAACATACCTAAAACTTGATAGTCCAGAAAATTAGAACATGACGTTGTCACATTGTCCTAATCAAATTTCCACATCAACCATTAATTCACTGATTCGGAAAATTTTGAATTAACCCCAAAACACCACAAGAAGATTGTTCAAAGAATCAAATTCATGCAAACTAATACGATGAAAACCGAAGTCATTAACCAATGGCTTAAAAAAGGAAAAGTGACCTCAATTTTGTTAGTTCCTTCTCCTTGGCAGGAGCCCCTCTCTTAAGTTTGGCTGCTTGTACAAATGTAGACGGCCTATGAATTAAGTAGATTTATTTATCATGCAGTTCTGACTGCTAATCCCATTAAATAGAAATCAATGTTACTTAAATCACTTGCTGCAAAAAGAAAGCAACATTTTCCAAAAGCTTCTTAAAATATGAATTACACAAAATCCGAAGCCACTTTTTTTCTGATAAGGTGCTATCCTAGAAGACATGAGATTCTCCAAACAGCTTTGAACCGACATTAAGAAAAACAAAAACACTTACAGATATAAGGAACACACCCGTTTAACCATAAAACAGAAATGAAAAGGCAAAAGGCAAAGTTCAAGTTAAAATTCATACTTGAAAATCAGTCTACGATGAAACAGGAGATTTCGAAAATCACATAAAAACAGAAACGACTGAGAAAACTTAGGTTTATCTCTCTCACGGAAACTGTTTCCCTACTGTAGCGTGTATGTGTTTTTCTTTTTTGGCCTCTCGTAACCCAAAACTAAAAAAGAACGAGAGAAAAAAGTAGAAGAGAGAGAGAATCAGTGAAAAAAAGGGGAACTCTGGAATGAAATGATGGGGAAGGAAAGGGATTTGAAAAGACTGAGGACAACGGGCATCTTCTTCTCGGAAGATTTTTTAAATCTCCGATGTATATTTAAGGATTTATGAATTGACATGTAGAAAAATTTCTATTTCTCTACATATTTGTCGGCCTTTGTTTTATGTATTTTATACTTAAGATATAAATTTTCAATATATGTATATATTTTACACTCTTTAAAAATTATCATATTCTTAATATAATATTATTTTTATTATAAATAATGAAAGGCACGACTTCATAACTTCAAAACGACTCAATACATAACTTCAAATTTTCTCTGAAAATTTCTAATCTTTCAATTATCAAATTCAATTTTTAAAATTTCTTTCAAATATAATTATCAATTTGAGTTTTAAAATACTCAATTACCAAATTTACTTCCACCTGATTCTTAGATTCTCGAGATTGATTGGCATCAGAGCCAAATTTATTTCCCTTCGCTTCCACCCGATCTTTGGGATCGATTAGTATTAGTATTCAGAAGTGGTTTTAAGATAACTCCGGTACTAGTAGCTGTGGTCAATAAAAATTAAAGAAGGGATTCTCAGATTCTGTTTTGTCGTGTTGTTCTCTGTGGATACACAACATAATTAGGGTTTTAATTAGATTTGGATTCAAGATTCCTTCTTCCTCTTCATTTTCCTAAGCAAGCTACGGAGCAGGCAAGTCATTCTTTCTTCCTGGTTGCACTTTTTCTATTTAATAATTGCACTATCTTTATGCCTTTGCAATAAAATTGTTAAGATTGTTCTTTGTTTTGGGGACCTTTTTTCCGGCTCATTCTTTTGTTAAATTTTAAGAGATTCTAACCTACCTGCTAAACTTGGGGCCTTCTTTTCCCTTTTCATTTTAGCTGTCATTCTGATTTCCCATTCGCTTTCATTTTCTTACCTTTCTTCCTTCACCTCATCTGGATTTTGTGGTTTTCTAATTAACTGATTCGATTCCTTGAGAAAGTGGACTGCTCAGTTGTTAATCACAACTATTTTGTCCTTTCTTCATGTTTAAAAGAAAAAGGAAAAGAAAGCTAAATATAATATGGATGTGTAGGAGGAGTTTTCAACCTTTCATTAATGGAATTCGAGATAACTGACACCAAGGAAAATGAAAACAAGGAGCGCGAACTAGTTGTTCCAGTATTAGGTGCTTCTAACTTGAACGGTGGAGATCATCCTGTTAGTCCGCCGCTTCAGCAACATCCTTCCTCTCCTTCCCCCGTGCCCATGGAGGCTAACTCCATAACCTCTCACACGGGGCATGCCAATGCTGGTAGGAACATACAACCACATTCTACTCCAGCTCACCACTCAACGTGCTTACTTCCTGTTTCCAATGATCAATCGTCACTGAAGCCTGATGTAGAAACCACAAGCAATGTGAAATCTGAATCCTCTTCTATTTTTCATTTCAAGACCCACACTGATTCTACCTCCGATCATATTCAAGCTGCTGAAGCTACAACTGATGTCAAAACCGAAACCTCTTCTGTCTCACCTCCTAAACTCACAGAAAATGCCAAAACTGAAACTTCTTCTGCATTAACTCAAAGCAAAACGAATTATGATTGTAACCCCATACCAACTTGCCTTGATGAACCTGAGCCACTTACCCCTTCTCCATTATTTTCTGATATGGAACTACTGAAGGAGAAAGTGGAAGATTTGAAGAATGGGGATAATAAAACGGAGTTGCCTACAACCCCTGTTAATGGGAACAACAATTCTGAGCTCTCATTTTTTTTGGATGACATTCATTTTTCCGATGGCAATGAGTCAGGAACAGAAGAGGAGCAATCAGTCTTCATGAAGCAACTGGAAATTTTCTTCAAAGAGAGAGG
This sequence comes from Gossypium raimondii, assembly GCF_025698545.1. Taxonomy (NCBI): domain Eukaryota; kingdom Viridiplantae; phylum Streptophyta; class Magnoliopsida; order Malvales; family Malvaceae; genus Gossypium; species Gossypium raimondii. Next base: position 43,297 of record NC_068566.1, read on the forward strand.
CATGGAATTTAAGCCTCCTAAATTTTATGGGGAAGGGCTGAATTGCCTTAAGTAAGTTTATTGGTAATTGCATTACTTTTTTCATTTTGCAATTGCGATGTGTTGGGAAGTTTCTATCTGACTGACATTTATACACCTTTATGGGGGATAAGGTTGTGGAGAGCTGTTACTAAATTGGGTGGCTATGACAAGGTATGTGTGTTTTGCCTTGATTTACTTTTAAATTTATAAATTTAACATGCTGTTTACCATTCTACTTCAATGAATTGTATATGGTTTTAGGGTGCCAAGTTAGACTCAAGTGGAATAATTTTAATTTGCCTTGTGCTTGAAATATTCAGTCTTGGCTCCAATTCATTTCCACCAGCAAATTTCTTTTGTATTTGGATCTTGTTTGGCATTTTGTATACAAACTGTTTGGAAGGTACATATTGTTTTGACAATATGCTGTTTCAGTGGAATATTAGTCCAAAATCTTGTTTTTGCTATTTTATGTGGGTTAAATTCTACTGTAGAGAATTGTTTTCTCTTGCAAGTTATGCAAGGTCTTTGTTTATATTAGATGAGTCATTGGCAAATGCTACATTTCTACTTATATAAGCCATTACTTTTTGAGAACTTAGATCAGGAAAGCATACAAAATTCAGCATGGTTTATTGTACAACATATTCATTCTGAACTCAGTCCTCTTGGGAAATACATGCGCGAACACACACGCAAATGCACCTAGCTACCCACACCCACACACTTGCACTCACTCACATGCACACACACGCACTCACTCACATATACACATGCATACACACACACACACACACACACACACACACTCACATGCACACATGCATGCACACACTCATTTTTAAAGAACTTCTCTTAAACTGTGTGCTATGTATATCATGCAACTGTTTGTTGTGTGGAACTGTGGACTTCTCAGGTAACAACACTATAAATTTAACTCTTCTTACGTATTATTTATCTGTTGCAAATGTGGATTAAACGACTTTTTGCCTTTGGATAGGTAACTTCATGTAAATTGTGGCGGCAAGTTGGAGAATCTTTCAAGCCCCCAAAGTAAGGGGCAAGATGAAAAGTTATTTTTAGTCTTGTGTAAATATCCTTATTTAAGAGATTGATAATGTAGTTAAATCAATTACTTATAAAATCATTTATGAACTGTAGTTCTTAAAAATATTGCTCATTAAGAAGTGAAGATGTTGTATTTGCTATATTGAGTTCTCCCCCTTCCCCCCAACCTAACCCAGTAACCCCGAGTATCCACAATATTTATATCTTTTCTGTTTCCATTTATGCAGGACCTGTACTACTGTTTCATGGACATTTCGTGGTTTCTATGAGAAGGTATTTTACATTGCAAATCATGCATACTTGGGCAAACAGTTTTACTTCTCATCTTTTGTTTGTTTACGTTCCCTAATGGGTCTACAGCTTTAGTTATACTGTTCTCTGTACTTTGCAAATTATGTTGTATGGAATAAAAGAAAAAAAGAAAAAAGAGGGGGGGGGGGCAGGAACTTCCTTTCAGTATCTTCCTGCTCCATTACTGGCACATCGAATGGAGGGCTTTTTTGGTGACATATCTTGGCATGGTATGCCATGTCATAAGCAGCTCTGTGACATCATAATTTACTTTGTGACTCACATATATTCTACGCAGGATTGAATTTTAAGCCTTGTTTCCTTCATATAATTTAGACAGGTCTATGCCTTGTTTTAATGCTTGTTCAGGCACTCCTTGATTATGAAAGGCATAAGACTCGTGGGGCTGAGCTTAATATACCTATTTCATCGCAAGCAGAGGCTATGAATGTTGATAATCAGGTAATATGAACAATCTTTTCATCTCAATCAGAGTATATGGATGTTGAGAATCAGGTAACATGAACTTTCTTCCACCATCAGATTATTATTTCATTAAAAATAAAGAATTTAGATTGTGGTAACTATATGTAAAATTTGTATGGTGATATTCTATGCTATCCAAAATTTGTTACATAATGCATCCCCAGTTAGAATAAGTTCTATGAGGTTTATATTAAGTATTCCTTTCAGCAATCTTTTTGGCGCTCTTTGTAATTAGGCTTCAGGATCTGGTAGAGCACGAAGGGATGCAGCAGCACGTGCTATGAGGGGTTGGCACTCACGTCATTTTCGTAATTGTGAAGTCAGTGAACCAATAATTAAGGTGTGCCCCCCCCCCCCCACACACACGCACACCCTATTTATCCTTATAGTCGGAAAAAGATGAAAAGAAGAGCCGTGCTTCTATTTCTGTGCGTTTTCATATGTAATCTTTTGATGATATATATTGCAATTTATCCTTTTCTTGTAGGATAAGAATTCTATTTCTCAACAAAAGCGTGAGAAACAGCTTAAAAGCCTGGGTATATCATTTAAGTCCTTTAAACTGATTTTTCTTTCTGGCTGTTTTAAAGCTGGATTCTTGCATATTAATGCAGGCCTGCTTAAACGCAAGAAACCATCGTATTTGGACTGTGCTGTCAAGGCTTCATGTACTAAAGTATTGAAGGCACAGTTAAGATCCATGTTATGTTTTATGGATTTTTACTTTCTACCACGGGCATTAACAATTTGTTTGAGGTGAAATAATTTTGTGTAGCTTCTTTGAATGCAACATGTTGACTTTATTTCTTAATTGGCTAGTGTGGAGACAGCAGTGGTTGATATTGGATCCCCAGCAGATTGGGTTAAGATCAATGTGCAGAAAACTGTAAGTTTCTATGCCCCTGATCTCCAGAAGTGGTATGGTTTCTGGTTTTTAAAAGTTTAACTTGTTTTGGTTATGCAGAAAGATTGTTTTGAGGTCTATGCTTTAGTTCCAGGCCTTCTTCGTGAGGAGGTCAGTGAACAAACTCGTAAAACTATGTAATTTTCATTTTCTTCTTGTGCACATGGTATGAACCAATTCTACACAAAAATGCCTTGCATTGTACCAATCGCCATTCAAAGATTGGCCTTAAAATGCAGCTTTATTAAGCATTTGGCTTTATGGAGCATGTGAATGTGATGGTGCTGCTTTGGGACTTATATTTCGTGGTAGTAGCTAATGCCATTTTCTAGGCAATGAAGCTAATGCTAAATTTCTGCACTGCCTAAGGAAGTTCTTATTTGGTTATCTTGCAATTTCAGGTGCGTGTTCAATCTGATCCTGCAGGACGCCTGGTAATAAGCGGTGAACCTGAGCATCCAGATAATCCTTGGGGTGTCACACCGTTCAAAAAGGTGTGTACAAGAAGCTAAAAGAAAATAACTTATTCTAAGAATATTGTTACAATTGCTTTACTGACTGAATAAACTTTCCTTTGCATCTTTATCTAGATTTTCATTATCATGAATACATCAGCATGCAATATTTTGTTCTCTTCTTTTAGTTTCACATCCATGATACTGAATTTTCTCTAAATAATAATTATATGAATGAAAAGACTTTAAAATTGATTGATACCATTTATTTCATATAAAAGAACATTTTTAAGGTATCCTTGTTTCCTGACTGCTTGTTCAGACTAGTATTCATCAAAATTGATTAAACTTGAAATGCCTCTAATATAATGATCTTTCAAACTTCCCGACAGCTATTTTATTTTGATTCATCTGCATAGGCATCTTTGTTTTCATTAATTAAGCTTTTATTTGAAATAATTTGATTATATGTTGAGCTTTTAAAGTGCCATTTAAGAAATCAATCACTATGTTCATTTATATGACTAGTCAGACTCAAAGCTGCTATTGTAGCAAATGTTAGGTTAGGGACAGTCTAGAACTTTTTTGCCAAATTCTTTATTGAACTCAAATTTTATGGTGGCTACAATGCACTGCCCTAGTAATTCATTACTGCTGTTATTTCACCATTGTAACTTGCATCAAACCAGCACCTAAGTTTTTGTTAGAAGTAGCTGCCGAAATGGAAGCTAGCACCTAAATGTTTCATGTCTGCACATCTGCTTTCACTTTATTTATTTATTTGCCTCATTTTAAGGGTTTTCTTTTTTTTTTTTTTTTTTGTCGTGTTAGGTTGTCAACTTGCCCTCGAGGATTGATCCACATCAGACATCAGCGGTTGTAACCCTTCATGGACAGTTGTTTGTACGTGTTCCATTTGAGCAAAGCTGAGTAGTGGGGGTAAGGTGTGGATGATTGAAAGCCTGTGGCTCATTTGTGCGTCCGTCCATGTAGTGTTTATTCTCGTTTTCAAAGTTAGTGTAGTTTCACTTATGTCGTCATTTAGTTGAAGCCCTCTTTATAGTTTACATTATGTGAGATACAGATATTATGATCTTAGGGGCCTCTGCGTCAAAGTTAGGGGCCTCATTGACAAAATTCCATTGTCAAATTGACATGAGGCTCCTATTTGTTTGATTGTAATGGAAATGTAACCACGGTATATCTATAACAAGAGGTAATCTATGTAAATAAAATATAAGTAATTTACCAACAGTTATATATTTATATGATTTTATAATTGTAATGTATTCTTTAAAAGGATATAATTTATTTTTCTGGGTTACTTTTGATTTAAAAATAATTTAGCAAAATTAATTGATTAAATTTACTTTTACTAATAAAATATATCAAAATCATTTTAATTTTAATTCTAAGTTGATTTGGTTCTAATCTAACTAGATACATTTTAATCAAGCTAACTTGACAATTATGCTTTGTTTTTAGCTATTAAAATTATGATGCCTTCAAAGAAAAAATAATTTGGACTTTGGAATTTATAATATAAAATATATAAATTTATTTTTATAAAAAATTGTATAATTTTTTAATTTTTTTATTTTGACATTTTAATTAGTTTGCCTTCTAATTTAATTTTTATATACCATACCTTTTTCCCTTTTAAATAAATTTACGTTTTATATTTTTCAAGCATTTCATAGAAAAATAATTTTTATTACCAAAGCTGAGCCGTTGCATAGGATTTTCTGGGATTTCATCTACTTTAAAATTGTTAAAAAATATTAAAGCAATTATTAAGAAAAGTATTAAAATACCAATATATCATTGCAAGACAATTATTAGAGATGCCCAAAAAATACGTGTTCAATGACAATTAATACAAAACTACATTTCCAAGGTTCATTTATTAAAATATCTAGATTAATACATTACATGTTCGGTAAAACTAATTACTAAAAGCATAAATCCCCAAAACCTTCAAACTTAATACAAACCCTATAACACAAATCTTGCCTCAACCTACGTATGTCTGAGTAGAGATAATAATAATAATAATAATAATAATAATAATAATAATAATAATAATAATGTGCGTGTTCTACAAATGTCACAGGTCTAATTGTAATATTTCTAAATGTACAATGGAACATATTTAGAGTATTTTAAAAATCAAACCCACAATATATAGGTTAATATTTTGAATTGAAATGGATATGGATTGCTAATTGAAATATGAAAAGCGTGTAAATGATTACAGGGTTTGAAATGATACAATAACGGTAATGGTGCTCGTATGAACTTAGTAAATGATTAGAATACAAATGACAAATCATTAGGGTCACAAAAAGGAAAACTGTTGTTTCATCAAGAACTTATATGATGATTTGAGATCCAACATGTGTTGCGGATTGATCCTAGAATGTTCCAAAATTACTTTTAGGGTCCCGTAAACTTGATTTAAGGCTCATAAGTATAATTTGAATATAAATCGAATGTTTCTGTTTAATTTTAAATGTTTATAATTGTACTATAATACTTCGCAACCCTAATCTGACGACAGAGACGGATTAAGAGTGTTACAATATGTGTTGATAAATGAGGTATGGTGTGAATGGTATTTAAATAGCATAATTGAGCTTGAAATGACATGGTTAAATGTTTATTTGAATGGATTAAAGGCATAATAGTTAAATTTGAATAGAATAGGTTCAATTAATACGTTTCGGTGCTAAATTGTGACATATTGGGTTGGTTGATATTAAAAATGGTTAAATGAATGTTTTGGTATGTGTTTTGGTTGGTTTTGTGCAGGCACAAGTGTGCAAGTATACATCAAATAATTTTGTTAGTTTGAAATAGGTACCAAAAGACTTAATTTGTGACAAAACAGATAGAGTCCATATCGCGACATTAAGCGATGGTCGTTGTGACGAGATTTGGGTTTCAAGTCACGGCGTGACAAGGAATCCCATCGTCATAACAAGGCCAAGTCCATACATCACGTCGTGACGAGGAACTTCCTCACGTCATGACGTCAACTTGAAATTTTGAAAATGTTACAATTTGATCATTGTTCTATCTTGGGCTTACTTTAGATAAGAGGTAGTTTAAAGTAATTATGCATTGATAAGTTTATGTTTGCATGTATTGTGTCGTAAATGAAATGTTAAATGTTAGTAGTTGTTCCAAAACAGTTATAGCATATTGTAGTTCGAACTCGACGATTGAGTCTAGCGACGGGTGTTACATCGACGGTGGTGGTCAACAGCGGTCTGGCAGTGGCTGGTGGTAGTTGTCGGCAATGTCCCGGTAGTGGTTCGATGATAACAACGACGTCAATCGTAGCGGCAGCGAAAGTCCATGATGGAAATAACAGTTCAATTGTAGATCCCTTCAATGATTTTCAAGTCATTTGTGGTTTAAGGAAGAATCTCATAATTAAGAATATTTGGCTTTTAACCAGAAAATACTAAGTATGTTTTGGAGTAACCATTGTAATTTTATTTTTCTAGGATGAAATCTGACCGCACCCCCAACATGCGTGTGTCAGGGCTTAGAAAACTGTAATTAGTTATAGAAATTATGTGTGGTGTCTGTAAGTGTACAAGTCAAATTGTAGTATAGTTTTATTATTTACAACGAAATATTTTGAAAGTCTTCCGAGGATCGTATCCAATGAAAGTTTTTTTAAACTTAAAATAGAATATTTTGGTCACACAAATTTTTTTCTCAATTTAGTCACTCTAAATTAGATAATTGTGCGAATTAGTCACATTCGTTAAAATTTTTGTTTTCTTTTAATGATTTGTTGACATAACACATTAACTTATTGAGTGACTGACATATGGCATTTTTTATTAACTTTTGACTAAAATTTAGGGACTTCTCTATAAATTTTAGGTGGAAAAATTTTAGACTAATTATAGGGAGGTTCCTAAACTTTTGTCAAAAGCTAATAAAAAAATGTCATGTGTCAGTTATTCAATGTGCTTATGTGCCACATCAACAATCTGCTAAAAGAAAACGAAAATTTTTAACAATAGTGATTATTTCTCACAATTGTCTTATTTAAAGTGACTAACTTTTAAAAAAATAAAGTAACCTAATACAAATTCTATTTTAAAGTGACTATGATGTAGTTTATTCGATTTATTTTCAAGCAAGGTGGACCATGAAATTGGGACTGATGTTTTCATGTTGGTCTATAATGTAATTGAGGTTTTTTTTTTTTGTGAGCAGGGTGAACCATAGTTTAAACGTGAATGAGAACTTCCATTTTTATAATGAAAGAAAGAGGACACAACAATATGAATATGGTGATTCTACAAAAGATCAATAATGGAGTTGCAACAATACAAGCTGAACATATTGGAAAATATGTCTGACATGTGGAGGTGAATAATAGAAGTGTGCAAAATTTGATTTTATTCAAAAAAATCGAATTTCGAGTTAGTCGAATTGAGCTATTCGAGTCAACTCAAATAAGTACTTTGAGTTTCGAGTTCTAGTAGAGTTGAATTTTATAATTTGAATAGCTAAAATAATTTGAATAACATATTGGTATAAATACCTCTTTGATCCCTGTCAATTTTGAAAATAACCAAATTGATCCCTCTCAACAAAAATTACAAAAAGAAATTCAAAATAATTTTTAAAATCAAAATATTTTATAAAAATTTCAAAATTTATATATCTTTTAAAAATATAAAATTTAAAAAATTATGAACAATATATAAAGTTAAAATTCTAAAATTTTTCTAAATTTTCTAAAATAAGTTTTCTGAAGAATATGAAATTATTTATACTTATTTTAATTTGACAAATTTTAATTTTTTAATTTAACTCAAATAATTTTATTTAATTTGACTCTACTTAAATTTTATTTCATTTTACTCAGATTCGAAAAATTTTCAAATTAAGTATAAAATATGATTCGTTAACTTGATTAACTCAAAATTTTATCACTCGATTTAATCCAATGCTTCTAGTAAGGAATAGAGAGTGTTTTCTGAACCTATATACCTCATTGTCGGTTTTGTTCGGTGAAACTGGGAGGAGGTGGCTAGCTGGTGAGCAATTGTGGACCAGAGAGGAGGAGAGCAGTACGAGGCAAAGTTAAAAAGTTAAAACACAAGGAAGGTAACAGGAAGGAGGGCCTGTATCTCTTAGAGCGGGAAGGATCGATGAAGATAAAAAATTGCATTGGTTTGGTTTGTTAAGATTTTGGATGGTTGGTCCAAAGTCAGGGACATGGACACCTGAATGTCATGTAAGAAGATGCTTCATACTTGAGCCACTGCCCACTGGGCCACACCAACTGGTAACTCCTTTCTCTTTCCCTCTTACCTACTTTATTGTTTCCTGTTTCAAATTCTAATTTATTCAAATCATCCAAAAATGTTTTATCAACCTACTTACCGTTGCTCTGACTCCGTTACTTTCATGTTTAAGCAGCTTAAGCCAATATAAATGCTTCCAAAGGTCGGCAAATATTTGTCTATACTATGCTAAATACACCCTCCAGCCCCGCTCTGTTCACCACTTCACCTTCAAACTTGTTAACTTTATTTTCCTTCCAAAGTCCATCCGTTATTTCTTCTTTTTAAATATTGTTTCTTCATCCCCGAGCCTCTTATTGTCTCCCATAAAACAATGGAGGAGTGAAAAAGAAAGGTGTGGTGGGTGGAATTCGCGCTTTTCTTCTTGCATTATTCACTTTGTCCATCTGTTTACGGCCACATTATATCACTCGGTACGAGGCATTTCACAAATTTTGGTCCAATATAGATCAATTCAGAGCAGCAATTAACTATAACCACTTATCTCTGCTTCTCTTGTAATTTTCAATAGCAGTATTCCTATTCTATTACAAAAAAAAAAAAAAAAGAACTTTTAAGTGTTGTGTCAGAGCCTCAGAGGTGTGTGTCTACCGCCATAATTTCTAATATTAGATCGATGTGCATTACTGACTGTGATCCTGAGAACATATACAATTAACAATTAATTAAGGTCTAGGTCTCAGAGATACCTCGAGGTACCCTCATATGAATCAGGAAAAGTACAAGTAGTATCCTAGCTCCAAAAGATGATGGGGGTGCCTCATGGGCTTTGCTTAGTTGTTACATTGAATGTGTATTGTTAGGGAAAATGACCACTACGGTTAATGGGCTAGAAAGGGCCACACTTGTGATGCAAGCGCCCCTTTAGAGGAAAAAAAAGGGTTATCTTATTGTAGGATCCTTTCTCGGTTTGCTTAATTATGTATAAGGCTTTGTTTAGGTGTGCAAATTTACATGTAGCATAATTTATGTAAATTAAAATTTTCATCCTTGAGCAGGAGTAGTGGCTTGTTTTTGAAAAAGTTAGAAGAGTCGATACGATGAGGATTCTAGATTTGTTTGTCGTTGCTTCTATGCCAATTATGAAGGTGCTCATGCTGACAGCACTTGGTTCATTTCTTGCCTTGGATCGTATAGATGTTATGGGGGAGAGTGCAAGGAAGCAACTGAATAATGTAAGTGAAAATGTATATGCTTTAAGATTTCTGTTGTATGCGTAATATTTGTCACTGAATATATGATGGGAAAAGTTCAAAATGATTTGTTGATCTGAGGAACTTCAAAACTAAGAACCACACTTTTGTCTTCGATGATCAGGTTGTTTTTTTCGTGTTTAATCCTGCATTGGTCTCTAGCAGCTTGGCCAAAACGGTTACCTTTGAGAGCATTGTATTGTTGTGAGTACATCTATATTTAGTAACTATTTGCTTCGGGTGTTTGGGTAATTTTTCTTCTAACGATTCAATATTGTAAAGCGCAGGTGGTTCATGCCATTCAATATCCTGCTTACATTTATTATTGGCACAGCAATGGGATGGTTACTAGTAAAAATTACAAAAGCTCCTCAACATATAAGAGGTCTTATTCTGAGTTGCTGTGCAGCAGGTATGTAATATACATACAAAGTCATACAAACAGCACATATATATATATTATCTACTTGATTTTAGATATACATGTTGAAGCTGACTGACTCTAAACTGATTGACAAATATGTAATGGCCAGGGCGTCGTGATACATGGGTTTCCTACAGAAATCATGTGTCGGTTTTATCTTAGGTTGTTTTTGTTAGTATCGCCTTTTTTTCACACTGCACAGATGACACTGGAGGGAGAATTCAGGGGAAAAACAACGCTTCAGAATCAGTTATTAGACACATTAATTTATACCTGCCATGCACAATTAGACCTGAATCACGTTCTATTATTAATTTTACTTCCTTCACATAAACCCTAGTAGTTACATTTTGGGTTAATTTTAAATTGAATAGGAAACGTGGGACACTTGCCCTTAATTGTCGTTCCAGCAATCTGTAGGGAGAAAGGCAGTCCCTTTGGAGCTCCTGACATTTGCCATACGTATGGAACGGCTTATGCTTCACTTTCCATGGCGGTATAATAATTATTCATTTATGGGTAAACTACCAAAATAGTCACTTTTGTTTCACTCAAGTTACATTTTAATCACTTATGTTTGAAATGTTACGTTTTAGTCACTTATGTTAATGTGTTGTAATATTTTAGTTAATGAGCCGTTAATTGCCGTTAACAGTATAACGGTAAGTTGACGTAGCACGTTAAATTATCATTTCGAACAAAAATTTTAGATTAAATTATACAATTTATCCCCATATTTTTTCGTTTTGAACAATTTTTTTCTTTTATGCTATTTTAAATTTCCTTTTTTTTCTTTATTTTCCATTCTCTTTACTTCTTCCTCTATTTTCCTCTTTTCTCCATCTCTTTTAACATAAAAGAAAAAAAAAATTAAAATTATTCAAAACAAAAAAGAATTAGAGACCAATTGTATAATTTATTCTAAAATTTTCGTTTGAAATGATGATTTAACTTGCCATTTTAGTTGACCGTTACACCGTTAATGGCAATTAACGCTCAGTGACTAAAATGTTACAACACGATAACGTAAGTGACTAAAGCGTAATATTTCAAACATAAATGACTAAAATGTAACCCAAGGAAAATAAAAGTGACTATTTTGGTAGTTTACCCTTCATTTATCTATACCTAATTATCTGCTTTTATTACTTGCTTTTGTTAATTCGGCCATAGCCAAAGCCATTAATTGTCTCAAACAGCAGTTATCTGCATGCTGGAACTGAGTAGTTAATTGGCGTGCATGTGCGGTGTGCCTACCTTTCTGATGGCTCACTGCTCCCAATTCCACCTCCACCACCAGACTATCGCTAGAAATTAATAGAAAGAAACATCAATTTATTAAGTTCCTTAATTTCTTTTTATATTACTTCTTTCTGATACTTTCAGATTGGAGCCATTTACTTGTGGTCATTCGTGTACAACGTTGTCCGAGTTTCCTCAGCAAAGGTCAACAAAGAAGTTAACGGAGATGATTCAACTAGAGTTATGAAGTCTACTGGCACAGGAGGCATGCCATCGCCAACCTTACCTGATCAACAGAATTACTCCGAACCTCTTCTTCCTTCCAAAAATTGCTCCATCTCTGTGTATACACATGAATTGTCGTTTTCATGCGCCAAATCAAAGGGAACTGTCAAGGTTACTTGCTAGCTCCTATCTATCTATCTATCTATCTATCTATCTATATATTCTCTAGCATTATCCGTTTCTATCGTTAAGATGCTTTTTTTCGTTTTCTTTTTTGGCTCATCGTTCTCCACATATACATAGTCACTGATAATGATATCAAATCCTACGTAATCTGTTCATGAAACCAATTACCAATGTTCTCATACCACCCAACCATGTTTGAAATCTATTTTTCCAGATATGGCAAGTCACGAGTGTGGATGAAGAATACATACATGCATTAACATGTATATATGTGCTAGAAAAATCACGGAATGGGGATAAAATTAACCGATATATGTGATAGAAAAAACAGAGAATGCAAAACCATGCATGTTGTTTACACCATGAACTTGATCATCAACTATGATATTTTTCTTTTCTCGATAAACCAGTAAAAGAGAATTAGGAACAACTGTTTATACCATTACCAGAATGCATGCTAGTAATTTCAAAGTGATGCTATTTGAAGGTACCGAATCTTTTACATTTGGATATATAATCTTGTACCAAAACATTCATGCGATACCTATTCATGCACTGCACGGCACTGAAAGAGAGTCGAATTTGAAATCCTACGACATGACAGACTACGGCACTCTGTTCATTTAATATCTGGAAGATCTCCCGTGTTGTACGTTGTCAGTTGAGGAGTTTCATTTTTATCTATCTGGATCACAATTTGATTTCTTGTAATATTTTGTTGCAGGTATCGGATTTCGACAAGACCTGGCAGTATTTAAGGATAATTTCTCGAAAACTCAATTTGAAGGCTATATTTGCACCTTCAACTACTGCTGCGGTATCTTATTGAACGCTTTATTAGTTCCAGTATATTTTCTGTAATCACCTGTTCTTCCTAGTTGCCACTAATATAACAAACATAAATATTACTCAAGTAAGATATTCTCCTATATATCCGATTCCAGTCCATGCAATTCATGGCTCTAGCTAGCTAGGGACTACTCTGTTTCATTAGATCCGGAACATGGAGAAAAGGTTGACAAGTTGTTGATTGAATCTAGCAAGGAGGTGAATATAAGATAGCAACTTTATTGGTTTGGAGTCACCTGTAAATAGCTATGACTAATGCTTTCCTTAGCTGAACAACTTTAATTTGATTTGATGCATACTGGCCATCATATATATACGTAGATGTATGGGAAAAATAGTATTATATTTGATGTATACAATGATTTACTATTTCCTTGATATATCATGTGAAGGTTTCCTGACGAGGAATCTTGTGACTCGCTCACTTCCTGGCGTTGTTGTTTCCTTGCGCAGTTTATTGGGTTCACTATGGGTCTAGTTCCCCAAATTCGAAATCTAGTAATTGGTGGTAATGCTCCCTTCCATGTGGTTCAAGACTCTGCTTCCCTGTTGGGGTATGCGTTATCTATAACTTCCATCATTTACTAAGCTGATTATATTACATCATAATTCTGAAAAATGTCAGTCTTGTCAAGCTGGTAGAAAAACCTTATCTTGTTTGATTTGTATTTTGATGCTGTCAATCTCTAAATGCAGAATTTTTTCCCACTTAAATTTCGTTTCTCGACCTTAACTCACTCCCTTCTTTTTCGCTTTGAACGTTTGATTTGCAGGGATGCAGCCATCCCGATCGTGACCCTGATAGTGGGAGGAAACCTTCTAAGAGGCAAGTGGTAGTTCGATCACATGATGATATATTATAGTTGTATTGTGTTGGTCATCCATGTCCATATTCGTACCCATCGACCCGCATATATACATGTTAGTCTGTTTGTAGTACTGGTCCCATTTTAACTTGAATTTTTGAGTGATACTGATCAGGTTTGAAAGGACCAGCTGGTATTTGCATGTCACTGGTAATTGGAGTAATTGCTGTTCGGTATGTTTTGCTCCCCTTGTTGGGCATTGTCATCATAAAGACTGCAGTCCGGTTTGGTTTGGTGCACTCCGATCCATTATATCAGTTCATTCTTCTGCTACACTACGCACTTCCACCAGCAATGAATATAGGTAGGTAGGGAAGCATATCAGTTCAATTGGCTGGAGTTGATTTGATATATATAAGTAATACAAAATTAATTTTGAACGAATATATTATTATGAAGAGGATAATTAGTGTGCAACCACATGCAGGCACAATTACCCAATTATTTAGAGCTGGAGAGAGCGAATGCTCTGTGATAATGCTGTGGACATACGGGTTAGCCTCAATTTCACTTACACTCTGGTCGACTGCGTTCCTATGGTTAGTGAGTTGATTAAATTGGTAGTTGTTCTCAAAGTACCGAATTATTTTGGAGTTGTAAGCTTGTTATTGCTACCTAGCTAATTACATTTGCTTGAGATCTGCAACGTATCGTTATCTTTACGACTTATTATGGCTATCTATGCTCTGTGATAATGCAGCGTCTTTAATGCATTTAATACATGTTATTTCTACTTTAATGTTTCATTAGAAAATAAACTAAAATGGTAAAAATATTACAGAGACTGCGTTGCATTTTAACTCCTTGAAAAGATGGACAAATCGATCTTTATATGTTAGATGAAAGAGTAAAATAATCCTACAATTAAACTCCTCCACAATCCTTAAATAGTAGGATAAATGTATTTTAGCGCACTCGAATCATATCTTACTGCATTGATAATAATGTCGATACTCATCAAGGTAAAGCTCAATCGGTTCTACAATTAAATGTTTATTTTGGTATTTTATATATAAAGTATAATAACTAATGTATTTTTATTCAACTTGGTCCTTAATTTTTTTTAATTTTACTCTTTTATTTGAGTAAATTGGTGTTTTATACATGATCAAATGTTAAATGATAGTGTGATTTAGAGCTCTTTTGGATGAGCTTTTATCTCCGGTGCGTTGGGAATGTTAGGGAAAAAAAAGTGATTAAAACGCACTTTAATTTTAGTTGTTATAAATGTGCTGATCACCAAATTTTTTTACTGGAGGTTACAACTCCGAAAAAAACAGTTCAATCAAAATGGTTATTTACATTTTAGTCCATTATTTTATTTTTGTTTTTCATAAAATTTTTAGTTTAATTTTTCAGAAACGCCGAGTTTATATATTAATTTAAAATGAACATATTATTTTTACATAATAAATATATAAAATTTATTTTCCTATAACTTTAAAAAAATCTATATAATAATTAAACACATTTTTATCATAAAATTAGTATTAAATAATAAAATAAATATCACATGAATAATATTAAAATTCATTAGTAAAATAATTATTTAATATGTAATTTAAAAAATTAATTAATTATTAATTGTATAAATATAAAATAAATTAAAATTTTATTATGTGCATAGATTTTAATTAAAATAATAAATAATCTAAATTGATTATATAATTAATTAAAATATTTATAATAAAATATCAGAAGATATATTTTAATATTTTATTAAAGAAAAGTAAAATAAATTAAAATTTTATTATTATATGTTCTATTTCTATGCATTTAGCTTTCAATTGGAGGAGTTTCATTATAGACGACCTCTTAGCAAGGTGGAGGTATGTATAACAAATCTATCCATTTGGGTAATGGATAAATATCTTTGAATAATTGCATTGTTTGTATGCTTTTGGTTCCATTTGGATGATGTATAAAATATCTTTGAATAGTTGGAGCTTTTTCTAGTATGGATGATGTATAACAAATACATTTATTTGATTTTTGAAGCATGGACGGCAGCGGCAAAAATGGAAATGAGTTTGTTTCAATTTCTTTCTCTAGTATTCTATTGGCCATTAAACAAATTTTTTATTTATTTTACTTACATCCCATTTTCTATCTATATAATCTATAATTTTTCCATATTATATATAAAATAAATATTTTTTAGGAAACTGGATTTTTAATTTGTTTAAATATACTTTTGCTAGCTTTTTTACAAGCTTATTTAAATTTTTATATACTATATCAATTCTAAAATTTTGAAATATAACTTTTGCATGTATTTTTCATTTTTCTTATTGTTTTCGTATTGTATTATATATTACTTTTATTATTATTATTCATGTTTTATTGTTTCATATAACCATATAGACTAAAAAGTTACTAAATTATAATTCATCCCAAAATATTACTAAATAATTTTATTAGGAAATTTGTTATTTACGTTATAATTAAGTTATTTAAGTCAAGTAATTAAATAAAATATTTCTCTATATTCACATCCTTTTCACTTTGTTTTAATAATTAAACCATGGATAATGTATTTATTTTCTCAATCAAATATGAAAAGGTTTTTTTTTTTAACGTGCCACGGTGTACGAACGTCGAGCAGAGAATCAACACAAAATTATCAAAATTTAAAGCGGCTTATCTATAAGTGTGACAAGCTAATTGTAATAGTTATGTTACAACTAAAGTTGTCCATTGGTCGGGTCGGACTGAGTCCTAACAAAATTTTAGGTTCGATTGATAGGCTCGGGTTTGGCCCAAAATATGGGCCTAAATTATTGCACAAGTCTGGCCTGAATAAAAATGCTAAAACTCGAGCTCGACTCAGTTCGACCATATTAATTTTTTTAAAAAAATTATATAATTTTAAAAAAAATACAATAAACTAAAAATATTAAAACAATTTTTTGCCAACAATTTTAAAATAAAATTTAAAAGTCTTTATACTTAAATAACACTAAGATAAATGCAACTTAATAAGCAAATACCTCTAAAATAATAGCAAAATTAACAAAAAAGTAAGTGTTATAAAATATTCAAACATTAACAACAAAATACTAGTAATATAATAGTGAAATGACAGCAAAACAATTTGCAAAAAGTGGGAAAACAGCGGCAAAACTATGAAAAAAAACAGCAAAACAACAGTTTCTTTTTGCAAATTTGAGCCAAGTTGGGCAAGGCCCAGCCAAAAAAAACCCTTACTTGAGACTCGACCCGTTTTTTAAATGTACTTTATTTTTTTGTCCAATCCAATTTTTTAACTTATATTTTTGCCCAAACCCTCCCATTTTTCGGGCGACCCAACTTGACCCATAGACAACTTTAGTTACAACGAAACATGAAGTATTCCATGGTCCCACTGCAACAATTAAATAAAATAAATTATTATGTAACATGAAATAATTAAATTATGCAAAAATTTAATACATAAAAGCATAAATTTGCATACTTTACTAAATCATGCCTATTTTCTCAATTTAAACAAAATTCACCAAATTAAATATCAAATATTCGGTATTAACATAATTTTTTTAGTAAAAAGGTGCCAAAATAACTATAAAAAATCTATATAATTTAGAGTTTATAGGCAGCAGCTCAAATGGTTAAAACGTCACTTCTTCCCCTTTTTAGCACAATATTGATTCACCCATCCTCAAAACATCCCTTTTATTTTTCTTTTAAAATTTGGCCCAAATTTTGGGATAATTGCTCTTGTGGCCTCTAGGGTTTCAAACCCAAGGTATTTAGCCAAAATTTTTTCCTAATTAGACTAGGTTTCTTGTTTTATTTTCAATCCCAATTAAAATTTTATTTCCTCTTTCTATATCTTCTCCCTTTTATTTTCCACCCTTCTATTGGCAAAATATTTTTTCCCCAATTGCTAAAGTTATTTTGCTTCCCATAATTGAATCAATTCCATATAAATCGATTCTCTGTCGATTGTTGAACTTTTCATTAATAGCTTTCGTAATTCCATCAAGCTCAATAAGCACATCTTGACTCAAAGTTTAGATTTCCAATTTTTGTAATATTTCTAATCGAAACTAATCCTTCATTCAATCTAATCAATCTTTTTGAGTTTTTGCCAACTATTTCGATAAAATCTTGATAAATTTTGAAATCAAATATTAACCCGTGTATAAATGTTGTTTGAAAGACCCGTTTTAGGTACCCTATATTAGAATTAAACATGAGGAACGTCGCTTGAGGTCCCGGAGATAGGTGCGTGTTCTTTTACAAGCAATCGGGGTAAAATCATGCTTAGGATAGGGCCACACAGCCCCCCACATGGTTATGTCCCCTAAAACCCTAGGTTTATCGATTCTTGCATGGCTTAAGACCCTCCACACGACTTGTCACACGGTTGTGTCTCCTTTATAGGTTGATTTTGTAATTTTCACACGGCCTAGCCACATGGCTATGTAACCCATCCACACGGTCCGATCACACAGTTGTGTGTCTTATGCTTTCATATTTTATAATTTTGCCTAGAATTTTATGTTTTGTATAAATTAGTCCCTAAATGGTCCCCGAATTATTTTTAATATTTTATTTTATTCAATTAAGCCTTCGATAATATGAATAATGCTAGAATCCATGATATAATTGATTGAATCATTATTGTGAATGCAGGATATGTGATTGTTACATATCTAATGTTACTATATTTCTGATATGCTGATATTGTTATGAAAAAACGCGATGATACTGATTGCATTGCTATTGTCAAATTGAACATATGATAAACAAGTTTGTTGCTACTGTTATGATTTGCTATAAACATAATAATTGCTATTGTATATACTTGATATAAGCATGTTAATACTATTGTACTTAATTGTTATAGCATGTCATGTTGCATTGAATGGGGTGGGACGTTTGTACGGAGGAAGTAGTCAGTAATTCATCTACTTGACTAGTGGTTTATCCACAACGTATTCTAATCAGTAGTCATCTGTTTGACCAATAGTTTATCCACAACGTATTCTACTTGATAGTCATTTGCTTGACTAGTGGTTTACCCACAACATATTAGTGACTTTTATCTGCACAAATGGATGATTCATCCACCAATATTTTAGTCGGTAGACATATGCTCGACCAGTGGTTTATCCACAACATATTAGCAGCTTTTATATGCACAGAGGATGGTTCACCCATCAATATATTTATCATTAGCAGTTCATCTGCAATGATTAGTGGTTTATCCACAACATGGTGTAAAGGTAGAGCAATTATGGGGAACTCCTACTGTGGTGTGTAGCGCCGTGGTAGGACATTTTAACAGTTAAATCGAAGTTGCATTGCATTCATAAGCAATTACATGTCTACGAACATTGAAATATTATGTTGATTAGTTTATCTAAATTATCAATATTCTGTATTGCTAATTAATTGTGATTTATTCTATAATTTGATATTCTGCATGACTTGTATGTTGTTTGCACTGGTTCCATTGACAGAACTCACACTGAGCTTCATAGCTCACACCTCCTTTTATTTCCATATTTACAGATAACCCATTAGGTTAGGATGTAGAAGCAATATACAGAGGGCTCGAAAACATTTCATTTTTATGAAAGTATTATTAGGCTTATTTTTATGATATCTATTATTTTGGAACTGTACTATTTTATTTATGTTGTGGCATGAGACTCATATTTAGGGTTTAAAATATGTTTTTATTTAATTAATGTATGAAATATGGTTTTAAAGTAAAAATCACTTTTCCGATACCAGATTAAAATTAAAAATTGTGAATAATAAATACATGAAAAATTCACTAAACTTTTCTTAAAGAAGTCACCGTTACTTAGGAAAGTTAAACTAAAACGTTTTGTTTATAACTCACCAACTTGTTTGAATATAGACTAAATTTTATTCTAAAAATAAATAAATGTTTTAGATTGACTGTTTTATAAACTTCGATTGTACTAGATCCTCTCGGTGGTCGATGCAATTTCCTGAATTTGGGTCTAACGTCTAAGCTGGGTATTAATGTAGGACTAAAATTAAAATTTTAATTTCTTAAAATGTATCTAAAAGTTAGTATCTTTTTATTTTATTAATTTATTTTAAAAAAAATATATTGAAGACAGAATAATTTTTATTTAAGAAAAGTAATAGTAAATGATTGGATTTTAAGTTTCCTCGTAAATCATTATGAGCTAATGAGTTAACCATGATAAGCTACGTAGGTGCAAATGTTAGGAAAATTCGGAGGAAAGTTGGAAGTAATTTCCAAATCAATAAAAATAATATTATTTTCATCTTTCAAATAATATATTATATTATATAAAATAATTTTAAACTATAAAATCAAATGAAGAAATTCAAAAGAGCTATAAAGAAAGACTTTTCATATTATATATATTATTACATATCAATAATATATTAATAACTTTAAACTATAAAATTCTCTCAAAATTTTATTTAAATGAAGAAACTTATAAAAATAATAAAGAAGTTAACAACTATTTATAGGATAAGTGTGAGTTATGAGTGTTTTCTAGTTGATTTGAGATTAAAATTAAATTTTTAATTTGTTAACATGTATTTATTCTATTAATTTATTTGTAAAATAAAAAAATTATTGAGGATAAATGGCATAATAAATTTTTTATTTAAGGAAAAGGATAATGGGGTAAAAATTATTTTTATATTGATAATTATTCTTGTAATATAATTAATATATATGATTTAAATATGAATAAACATTTATTCACCAAAACAAATGAATAAACGTTAATATTAGTGATATTAATATGAAAAACCGTTTTGAAATTTTGTTTAAATTTGGGAAAATTATAATACTGACAAATGTCAAAAGTTTGTAATGTGAATATATATTTTTAATTACTTTTACGAAGTTAAAGTTATTTTTTTCAAATTTGTCTTTAATTTATTTCTTTATTCTATAATATAATTAAATGATTTACTAATTCAATAATTGTTTCGCTTATGAAAACAAACTATTATAAAATTAGAAAATGTATTATGCTAATTTCATCCCAATTAGATAAATCGGTTTTGAATTTAATTTGATTATTTGATAAAATTTGAATTTACTTTTAAGTAATAATGTTGTATGTGATTTTAAATTAGAAAAATAATTAAAATAAATATAAATAATTTTAATATTAAAACTAAATGTTTTGAATTTATTGTTTTAACATTAAATTTAATAATTAATAGTTAATTCAATGATTTAAATACATTGAAATCATAATTAAGTTGGTGGTACACATCTAAATTGAATTAAACTAAAATTTAAGATATTTATATAAAATTTTAAAGTAATCCAATTACACTTTTATTATAATTTAAATTGTTCCATTTAATTAATGAGCAATATTTTATTATTTTAAATTAAGAATAAAACATAAAAATTGTAGTTAGCATAAAGCAAAAAATTTGAAACATTTTGTTATTATAAAGCAAAGAGGTATGAAATATTTATTTTATAACTAAAATAATAATATTATTTAATACATTGATAATATCGTTAAGATTAAAAATACTAAAACTGAATAATAAAAATATAAATTTGCAATACATTCATCTTTGTTATTATAAAGCAATGAAACATTTATTTTATAAATAAAATAAAAATAAAAATATTTAATATGTAGATAATTTCATTAATTTATTTACATGGATTCTATAAAGATTAAAATATTAAAACTGAATAATAAAAAGTATAATTGCAATACATTCATCTTTTAAATAGATATATAAATACTTAATTATGATTTTTATTTTTACTATTATATGTTAATGATGATTATCAAATAAAAATATTTTATTAAACAAAATACATTCATTTGAATTTTGATTTTTTGAAATCCGGACGGCAGCGGCAAAAGATGAAAATGAGTTGTGTTTCTACAATACACTTATTCAAAGTGGTTGATGGTTATGACATTTACGGCCGTATTTATTTAGTTTATTTATTCATTTATTTTTTATATTATTATTGTCCATTTATAACACTCTCGTGACTCTTACCATTGTCTTCCCTTTTTGGTTTTCCATTTCCTTCAGCTTCGGCCACCCCCGCTCAGGCCCAGCTCAGTACTCACCCATAGATCTCTCTTAAGTGTTTTCTGCGCCTTGGCCCTTGGGTTGCAATGCAGTGCCATTGCCAGGTACCCTCCTTTATATTCTCTCTACTCCACCCATTTTTATCTCTTCGATGATTCTGATTTCTGTCATCTATCCTTCTTTTTTTTTCAATCTCTTAGCAAATTTGCGTGATCGATCCAAGAATTCTTTGTCCTGTTTAAACAGTACAATTAGTGCAGTAGGAATTTGGAGATTGCCCCTATTATCACCCCATTTATATGCACTTCTTTTGAGTTGATCTCCGTTTTTGTTTTTGTTTTATCTTTTAATTCTTTTTCTCGCTGTTCTCGTTTTACTGCAGACTGTAGTTGATTTGGGTAAATATTATGGTTAGGCTTGAGTAGTGCAATCCCTACTTAGAAATCAACATTTTCCTGTAGTCCTTATATAATTGAGGAGCACAAAGGAACGAGCAGAGCATCCTTGGATTTAGTCTTGCAGGTTCCCGTCAAATGCCCATTGACACGCTGCCATCCATGACCCAAAGTATGAGAGCAAGTAGGTCTTCCTTTAGCTCTAGCAATGGGCATGAAGAAGTTCCTTTTCACAGTGCTGCTTCTGTTTCAAATGGGGACGATTACGACAGTGATGGCTCCAACTTTGCACCTTCGTAAGTTCCCCTCATGTATACCTCTCTCTTTAGTATTTTATACCGAACTGTATATTAGAATTGAGCCATTTCTGGGGTTAGCTTGTGACCTTTTATATCTTCCATATTTGTCGTATCAGTTTATCTGATACTTCATTACACACATGAAAGTAAGTCGCCAACTTCAACAGCATGTTGTATTTATTTCTCTGCTCGCCACTAACTTCTACTCCCTTGAGAACGGAAAGGAGGAAGAATCAGAGATATTCCTTTTTTGTTTACCACACACTCGCAAATAATTATATGTGTATTCTTCGCTTATTGAGAATATTTTTATTTCCCCCTTCTAACTGTTTGCATTCTGTTTCTTGTTTAAAACAGTACACCAAGTGCATTGTCCATGGCAGTTCCTGCCGAACTTGCTGGTGCAATACCCTTGATTGATAGATTTCAGGTGGGCAACTACATCTTCTAGCTTTAAGCATTTTCTGCAAATGAAAAGGAATCACCTTCTTTTCATTATGCTTGAAAAACATGACCAGAATTCATGTCAGGACTATAATTCATTTTGGATAAGTGCTTCTTGAAATTCTGATTTAATGTCAATTGCATAGGTGGAAGCATTCTTAAGAATGATGCAGAAACAGATTAATTCTTCTGGAAAGCGTAGTTTTTTCTCTAAAAAGTCTGTTGGCACTCAAGTTAGAGAAAAGTTCACATTCGAGGATATGTTGTGTTTCCAAAAGGTAATAATTCGCCCTTTTTTAGCAGAATATTTCTGTAGACCAAAGGGAACATCTAAGTTAAAGGAATTTGCTATTACAGGATCCTATTCCAACTTCACTACTTAAAATTAATAGTGACCTGGTAAGCCGAGCAACGAAAATGTTCCATATGATTTTGAAGTACATGGGAGTTGATTCATCTGAACGAGTAACTTCAGTAGGCATCGATGAACGGGTTGAGCTTGTTTTGAAACTATATAAGCAAACTTTGAAGCGTGCAGAGCTTCGAGATGAATTATTTGTTCAGATTTCCAAACAAACAAGGAACAATCCTGATAGGTATCTTTATCCTTTCTAAGATATTCCTTTCTCTGTATGTGCCTTCCTTTTGGCTTGCTTGATGCCAGCTATCATCATCGGTTTGGTTGTTACAGGCAAAACTTGATCAAAGCATGGGAACTGATGTATTTATGTGCATCTTCCATGCCTCCTAGCAAAGACATTGGTGGATATTTATCTGAGTATGTTCACAATGTCGCCCACAGTGCCAGTGATTCTGAGGTCCAAACACTTGCATTAAATACGTTAAATGCTTTGAAGCGGTCTGTCAAAGCTGGCCCCCGCAATACAATACCAGGACGTGAAGAAGTTGAAGCTATTTTAACTAATCGAAAGCTGACAACTATTGTGTTTTTCTTGGATGAAACTTTTGAAGAAATAACATATGACATGACTACAACTGTGTCTGATGCTGTTGAGGTACTAATGTCCGTATTATCAGTAGAGGTGTAATTTTGTTATAGGAAAATCAATTATAACATTTTTTGGTCAACCCTTTATTGTGCGTAGAGGTACTAAAGTCCCTATCATCAGTCTAGGTGTAATTTTGTTATAGGAAAATAAATTATCACATTTTCACTCAACTTCTATTGTGTATAAAGGCCAAGACTATGCTGTCATCCTCTGAATACATTACTTAAACTCAGGACAAATAGATATGCTTTATTATAGAATATTTATTGAGCTAAAGAGTGATAAAGATGAAAAAGAACTCATTTTCTTTCTATTTTTAGTGGAAATGGAATTCATTTTAATTGTTTTACAAATTAAAGACTGAGTACATTGCTGTTTTCGTTGTACAGTGGTTGGAATGAGCGTTGTGTTTCTACTAGCTGATGGAATAAACTGAATATGTTTGGTTAAGGTTTAGTTGTATGAATTTTATGGTTGGATGGGAGGTTCACTTACTAAATCTTGCTACCTGTGCATTTGCCCTACTTAGAATTTAGACTTAAGTTGATGAATGATATGGTAATCTCTTGCTGGCTGCATTGAATCCGTGAAACTTAAATTGTGTTTTATTCCTTGGATTGCTGGTAATTTTCTTAAGCAGATTTCTTGAGCTGGTGTGGTTAATGGGAATGGTTTCTTTTTTTCTTTTCAGGAGCTAGCAAATATAATTAAACTATCAGCTTATTCTAGCTTCAGCCTGTTTGAATGTCGTAAAGTTGTTAATGGTTCCAAGTCTGCTGATCTTGGGAATGGTATCTATTCTACTTCTTGATAATTTTTCTACATAAAGATTAGTTGACATTATCATCTAATGCTTACCTACTGCCGCATAGAGGAATACATTGGGTTAGATGATAATAAGTATATTGGTGACCTGCTGGCGGAAATCAAGGCAGCCAAGGATCGAAGTAAAGGGGAAATATTACAATGTAAGCTCATATTTAAAAAGAAGCTCTTTCGGGAATCCGATGAAGCTGTAACGGATCCAATGTTTGTACAACTTTCCTATTTTCAAGTATGTAATCTGGTTTGAATTGTCCTCGATGGCTTTAACAAAATTGGTGTATATTTAACTTTTATGCTTTATGCAGTTACAACATGATTACATTTTGGGCAATTATCCTGTTGGAAGAGATGATGCTGTGCAGTTGTCTGCATTACAGATCTTGGCTGAGATTGGGTTTGTTTGTAGCCCTGAATCGTGCACGTAAGTTTTCTTATGTGGGCTTCTTTGTGTTTAACATTTTGACCTTCCAATACATGTAATGATTCATAACTTTTTGATCTCTTAATGTTTTTGTTTTCATAAACATTAGAGAATTTTTTTTTTTTGAGAGGATTTGAGTTATAGAAAATTTTGCTGATTAATGTAAATATCATCTTAGTGACTGGAATACTCTCCTAGAAAGATTCCTTCCTAGACAAATTGCACTTACTCGAGCAAGGCGAGAATGGGAATTGGATATTCTTTCTCGTTACCGTTCCATGGTCAGAATCTCAAATTTTAAATTCTTATTCATGATTTTATATGGTTTTCAAATCCATGTTGCTGTGGAAAAAATTTGGTCTGATTATAAATTATTCTGTCAAATCATCAAGGAACATCTTACAAAAGATGATGCAAGACAACAGTTTCTTCGAATATTGAGGACACTTCCTTATGGGAGTTCAATTTTCTTCAGTGTTCGCAAAATTGATGATCCAATTGGACTTTTGCCTGGACGGATAGTTTTGGGTATCAACAAGCGTGGGGTAAGTTTTGACATTTAAAAAAAAACTTGTTTTCAGAAATTCAAAAAGTTCAGTTGTTTCTGTTATTACAATTCAATTTTCTAAAGCAAAACATTAATCGATGCCCTCATTCATTTAGGTTCACTTTTTCCGTCCTGTTCCCAAGGAGTATTTACATTCAGCTGAATTAAGAGACATAATGCAGTTTGGCAGCAGCAATACTGCTGTATTTTTCAAGATGCGAGTTGCTGGTGTTCTTCACATATTTCAATTTGAAACTAAACAGGTTTAGACAACTCTGTCATCTTCCTCCTGTGTATTTCTTTTCTGTTTTTAGACAAATTCAATTAATATTCCATCAACTAGATTAATATTATGTGGTCCAAGTCTTTAAGTAGGCACTATAATGGTTAAATCTTGAGGTGTTGAACTTGTAGATCTTAGGTTCAAACTTAGGGTGGTTATGAGTTTAGAGATGAGTATCACTCATTTTGTATTTTTGCAAAGAAATGTGGAATAGGAGGTTCTAAGATATGTTCATCTTTTATTTTTAGTTTTATATTTTTGGTTAAAAGTGAATCTTTTTATTTTGTGCAGGGGGAAGAAATCTGTGTTGCTCTTCAAACACACATAAATGATGTCATGTTACGCCGTTACTCAAAAGCTCGATCTGTTGCTAATGGCTCTGTAAATGGAGATGTTTCTAACAATTTTAAGCCTCCTAGTCTAGAAGTGTATGAGAAGCGTGTTCAGGATTTATCAAAAGCTGTTGAAGAATCTCAAAAGAACACTAATCAAGTAAGCTTGAAAAGAGAATTATTAATTGATATTGATTCCATATTTTCCTCATGACATTCTGTAGTGCTTATTACATCTTTCTTTTTCTTGTAAACTTCATTGGAATTAATGAGTTACGTACTTGAATTTAGTTGTTGGGAGAATTGCATGAGAAGCAAAAGCAGGAGTTGAAAACACAAGAAGAATTGGAGTGTCTTAAAAATGCCTTGAGGAAAGAGAAGGAAGACTTAATGGAGGTTATGTTGGACCGTGACAGAATTAGATCATTATGTGAAGAAAAGGATACTGCTCTTCAGGCTAGTCTTATATTTAATCTTTTAAAACTGGTGTTTAATTATTGACAGAATTAGATCATTATGTGAAGAAAAGGATACTGCTCTTCAGGCTAGTCTTATGTTTAATCTTTTAAAACTGGTGTTTAATTATTGTTATCTTTTTTTCTTGTACCTTACATGCTTTTACATTTGAATATTGTAGGCTGCTCTATTAGAGAAGAAGACGGTGGAAGTTAGGTTGGCTAAGTTAAGTAATCTAGCTCTAGAGAACAATGCCAAAGGAAACATGGCTGTAACAGTAAATGAGGTAGGACTTGTACAGAGAAGTATGATGCCAGTAAATAACTCTCTTTCTCATCTTTTTGATTTTACATATGATAATTATATATTTGTTTACTTGGTTTGTAATTGATGAGCCCTTTTGCACTACGCTTTATTTTACAGCCGCTGCACAAGCTCCAAGACGAATTGAAACTTTGTAATGAGGAGTTGCATATGGCTGTGGAAAAGACAAAAAGACTAACAAATGAGAAGGTCATTTTGGAACAGAGAATTACTGAACTAGAAAGGAAGAAAGATGAAGAGGTAGTATTGTATGAGTAGGAATAAGCAGTTGATTTTACATAGTAATGGGATTGGTGAATTGACTATTGAGTGGTGCTCAAAATGTAGGTGAAAATTCTGAAGAAGAGCTATGAGCAAGAATGCAGAGCCTTAAAGTTTCAGATGTCTGAACTTGGAATGAAGTTGGAAAGGGTTACCAATGAGTTGGCTGTCTCAGAGTCAACCCTTGCAGTTAGAAATGCAGATGTTTCTGCCCTGCAGAATAACTTAAAAGAACTAGAGGAACTGAGGGAAATGAGAGAGGTACATTTCCTTTTTAGTCTTAAAATATTTCCTATGTGTGTGGGAGTTGGATATAAATTTGCCAAAACCCTAGAAGGAAATGTAACATTTATATCCTCATGGCACAGAATTTCATTGATTGAATGCATTTCTACCTGTTAAGTTTTGTTTTACTTTCAGGATATTGATAGAAAGAATGAGCAAACTGCTGCCATCCTGAAGATGCAAGGGGCTCAACTTGCTGAATTAGAAGTGCTTTATAAGGAAGAACAAATTTTAAGAAAGCGATATTTTAATACTATAGAAGGTTGGAATGAACTGATAAATTCTTCAGTTAATTTTGAAATTAGCAAGTTGAAGCTGTTTTAGGACATTGTATGTCACAATATATAGCACATAGCTCCAGTCTATTTTATTTTAAATGATAAATACATGATTAACCATTGTTTAAACTACAGACATGAAAGGCAAGGTTAGAGTGTTTTGCCGCTTAAGGCCTTTAAATGAGAAAGAGATGCTTGAAAAGGAAAGAAAAGTGCTAATGGGCTTGGATGAATTCACTGTCGAACATCCATGGAAGGATGATAAAGCAAAACAACACATGTATGATCGTGTCTTTGATGACAGTGCCACCCAAGAAGATATCTTTGAGGATACAAGGGTAAGCTACTGATTAATTTATTTTAAACTAACTAGTCATATGACATTTAAATTTTGTAGTTCTTTTAAGTTACTATATCTCCTTCAGCCTTTCCTTTCATGGTTTGATGCAGTACTTGGTCCAATCAGCTGTAGATGGGTATAATGTCTGCATATTTGCTTATGGTCAAACTGGTTCTGGAAAGACATTTACAATATATGGATCAGATAACAATCCTGGATTGACACCTCGAGCTATTGCAGAACTTTTCAAAATTTTAAGGCGTGATAGCAACAAATTCTCATTTTCATTGAAGGTAATTATTTTGATTGTATATTTATATGCATATTGCATAACAGTTTTTCTTTTCCCTAATAATTTGGGTACTAAACATGTAATTCGCAAGCCTTTGTACTTGCTATTATGAGGTTGGATGACTTACCTGAATCTGATATTATATTCAATCCATATAGTTTAAAACTGTGAGGTTGATCTCACAATTCTTTCAAGGCGACAAGATCTTTTGTTTGCCCTAAATTGACAATGATCCTGCTAATAAATTTTGAAAATCAAATTTTGTATCCTATCTCCTAACTATTAATATTCATCATGACATGACAGGCATATATGGTGGAGTTATACCAGGATACACTTGTAGACTTGTTATTACCAAAGAATGCTAAGCGTCTGAAGCTTGATATAAAGAAAGACTCGAAGGTATTATTGCTTAAAGTGGATAGGTTGTGGGTTTTAATTTTAGTGATAATGCTTATTGAAGAATTTATTTATCTTATGCAATTTTTTTGCTATATTTTATTCTCCGATTATTGGGTCTCTAGCTTAGTGTAAACGTGTGCTTAATATGATGTCTGTTTTATAATTTTCAGGGCATGGTTGCTGTAGAAAATGCAACGGTTATCCCTATCTCTACTTTTGAGGAGTTAAAAAGCATTATTCAGAGAGGATCAGAACGAAGGCACATTTCTGGGACACAGATGAATGAGGAAAGTTCAAGATCTCATCTAATACTTTCAGTTGTTATTGAGAGTACCAATCTTCAAACGCAGTCTGTTGCCAGGGGAAAGGTATAACAACTTTTTTAGTATATAATGAGTTGACACCTATTTGAATTATACGAAGTAAACCTCGCCTAGTTTAAGTTTTTAGGTATTGACGCTATTAACAACTCTTTTTTCATTTTTCAAATAAAGAAAAAGGAACACCCCCTCCCCCCCCCCACCAAAAAAAAAAAACCATTTGCACTTGCATGATTGTAAATACAGTACAATCTAATGATCTGATGTGCAGCTAAGTTTTGTGGACCTTGCTGGTTCTGAGAGAGTGAAAAAGTCTGGTTCTGTTGGTGATCAACTTAAAGAAGCACAGAGTATCAACAAGTCACTTTCTGCTCTTGGGGATGTCATTAGTGCTTTATCTTCTGGCAGTCAACATATTCCTTACAGGAATCACAAGCTAACAATGTTAATGAGCGATTCACTCGGTGGTAATGCGAAAACACTCATGTTTGTTAATGTCTCTCCAGCTGAATCAAATTTGGATGAGACCTACAACTCTCTAACGTATGATTTCTTTACAACTCTACATAAAAGTACTTGAGTTTCCAAGTATTTCTATGATATTTATACTAAAATAGTTAACATACAACTGCGTGGTTCAAAATTAGAGAATATTGAATTGTTTGGATAGGTTTGTTAAGAGTAGTTACTGTTTGAGATGATTATACTATTGAGTGTCTTTTGGAAATGTAAGATTTTCTTACTGGATGTTCAGTATGAGCTTTGCGCACAAATTTCTGGTCTACATACATGTCCGTTTTTCTATTGGAGGGTCAAAGTTTAGTTTATGTTTTACTACAGGTTGGTTTCAATAATATTGGTAGCAAGTTGTTCTAATTATTCCAGTGGTGAACTTGATTCAAATTGATTTTCTTTGTCGAATCTGATATTATATATGCATATGTACTTGGGATAATTAAATTGGCTATATTGCTGTTACGGATAGTGTGCCTTTTCCAAGCCTGTAATGTCATCTTTATTTATTTTTGTTTTCCTTGTTACTTTAGATATGCATCAAGAGTTCGGTCCATTGTGAATGATGCAAGCAAAAACATTAGCTCAAAAGAGGTGGTTCGATTGAAAAAGTTGGTTGCATATTGGAAGGAGCAAGCTGGTAGGAGGGGAGATGAGGAGGATTATGAAGATATTCAAGAGGAGCAAACAAGAAAAGACAGGACAGATGGTCGTCACTCAATGTAGAGTCCATGCCTTGTGAATTGGATTAAACTAGGATCTTCTTAAATACAATATTTGAATTTGTTGTACAAGAGCTTGGCATTGAATTTGATTAGCAATATCTGTTCACTAACTGTTACCTTTCTATATTTGTAGATGGATTAAAAGGGTTTTCTTGATAGCTTTGTAGTTGAACTATATATGTATTTAGTCTAAATACAACTTAATTAAACTTAAATTCGTAAGATTAGCGTGTATATTATTGATCGAATATTTAAATAAACCCATTTTCATACATGAAATGCGGTATACTTAATTTCCATCAATAGTTTTAATGGCTCCCATCCAAAAATTTGGCACCTCCCCTCTTGTAGGAGGGGGGATGGTGGGGAAGAGGGGGAGGGGGAGGGGGAGGGGGAGAGCGAGAGAGAACGCAAGAGAGAACTGTAGTAGGGGAGGGATGGTGGTGAGGAGGGAAAACAATGATAGGGGATGAAAAATGGTAGCGCTCCGTTAAGTATGTATGGAAAATGGTAGTTTTGTTATGTTTGTAAAGGAAAATAGTTGGTGGAGATTATTTTATTATCTTTCAAAAATTGATTTACTTGAAATCTGAGGGACTGTTTTGTATATTTAATTAATGGTAAATTATACCAACAGTCACATTATACCAACAGTCACTCAACTTTGAGGTAGCTGACAAAATAATCACTCTAGTTTCAATTCAGTTACTCAACTTTTGAAAAATAACAAAACAGTCATTAATGTTATCAAAAAGCGACAAATCAGTCACCCATTAACATTTTCTATTACAGGCCTAACGGGACAGGTGACGTGGCCAGTTAACTTGCCATGTTGGACGAGGCAAAGTTTCAATTCAGTCACTCAACTTTAAAAAAATAACAAATTAGTCACTAAAGTTATTGAAAAGTGACAAATTAGTTACCCATTAACATTTTCCGTTACAAGCCTAACGAGACAGGTGGCGTGACTGGTAAATTAGCTAATGTGGTTAATTAACTTGCCACGTTAGACAAGGCAAAGTTGAGTGACTATTTTTTTGTCCTTCCTTTTTCATTTTTTTCATAAATGGCCCAATATTTTTATTTTTTTGTGTAAGTAACCCAATATGTTTATACTTCTTCTCCATCCCAACAATCTTGCCGTTACCGTCTCCACCACAACCATCTTTAGTGTCACCATCGTTGACCTCTAAACCACCACCCTATCTTTTTTTCTTTTTCAACCCTTCAATAGAGGAGCCATATGGTTGGGATCCGACTGTCTTTTTCTATTGCCTAAAGCCATTAACTCTGAAAAAACTAGATCGAAATGGGATTGAAGACAACTTTGGGTCAAACTATCAGTACCCACAACCAAACCGGTGGAGAGAAAATCCTCCAAAGCAACATTCAAGCGATTCAAGAACTAAATCGACTCGGATTTGTCAAGATCTTCATGGGATATGATGATATAAACAAAAAGGGTCTTTGATTAAGCTAAACAACACTAACTCCATTGCCAACATTATAAGTTGCATAAAACAAAATAAAAAGCAAAACAAGGGGAACATCTAGACAAATCAAACAATCGATTGAACTCATGATTTTTGGGAACAAAGGAAGTGGTTCCTCCAAAGGGACAACCAAATGTCGACAAGTGAAATTTTGGGTCTGGTCAATGATTAGCAAGATCCCAAAGTTGAAATCGGACTAGGTATTATAGCAAAGGAGGATGAGAGATGGATCAGAAGAAGAGCTGCGAAGATGGTTGGCAACGAAAGTTAGAGGTGAGGTAAACCCAGTCATTGGAAAGGGATTTGAATCAAGTCACGAACCTAAGAGGTAATCTAAAAAAGATATTGAAAATGATATTTTGGGTTAATGACAATGAGGAAGCCATGGTTATCTGCTTTCTTCCTGAACAAGAAGATTTCATTCAAGGGTTTTATTTGTTCTTCTTTTTGGGTGTTTGGTTTTTTAAATTTAATAGGACGGATTTGTTATTTTTTGAAAGTTGAGTGACTATTTTGTCTTTTACTCATATATTTTTGGGTTGGAAATAACTTGGTGGTCGGTTAACTATCATGTCACTAAGAGTAATAGAATTATGAGTGCATTTGCTTAAACATCTTGTGTAAGTTATTTTCTGTGACTTTCTGTTATTCTTTGTGGCTCTTTTGGCATAAGTTTGCTTCCGCAATATAACTTGGTACCTTTGAGGACTTCTAAAGGAATCCTCACTTGAGTAAATGCTAACTTAGGCGAGTTTAAATGAATGGATCGCCTAATGCCGCATAGATTGCTAGACGAAAGATCTAGCCCGTGACAAGTTGGGTGACTGCTTTGTCAACTATCTCAAAGTTGAGTAGTTGTTGGTATAATTTACCCTTTAATTAAATTGTTTACATAATATTCATCAAAATAATAAAATAAGATTCACAAGTTTATAAAATAAGATTATAAAGTTTCCTCAATTTAGTTTTTACTGGCTTTGTTGGTAACAGTTGGTTTTCTTGAATTCGTATTTATATGATTATTTAAATTTCTGACCGAATTAGTTTCACAAGTGAATCGGGAGAAATTATGGAAATATTTTTCCTTAATTAAAATAAATTAGTACTGTCTTTCGCACTGGGTTTCTCTCGCTCGCTCTCTGCATTCTTTCAAAGCTCACATATCGTTTATCTTGAAGCTCAAATCATTCCTCGACCCAAGGTATTCTGATCTCATCTAATTGGTCTCCTTTTGATTCTTATAGTCATAGTATTTGATTGATAGGCTAATTACCCCAAAGATCGCGCCTTTCAGTTTAATTTGTTTT
Organism: Gossypium raimondii; assembly: GCF_025698545.1. Classification (NCBI taxonomy): domain Eukaryota; kingdom Viridiplantae; phylum Streptophyta; class Magnoliopsida; order Malvales; family Malvaceae; genus Gossypium; species Gossypium raimondii. Next base: position 76,447 of record NC_068566.1, read on the forward strand.
CTTGAATCTGTTATATATCTTCATCTTTATAAAAGGGTGTTCGGGTTTTCCTTTTTTGTTAACTGGTTTATATATATATATATATTTATTTATATATATATATATATATTCCTTTTTCTTTCTAATCAATGCCTTGGTTGATTTTAGATGTAAAGAACTATGTATATGATTTCAATCTTTAAGAGAATTGTCTTTTCAGTGATGGGTTTGTTTGCTCACTCGCTTTAGTTTTGTAACTCGGGAATTGCTTGAAACTTATTATAATATTGAAAAGTTCAGCAGTGAGCATTCTTATAGAAATTATTAAATTACTGTTAACACAAACATTACTTGGACTAATAAACTAGCTTTATGGTTAAAAGGGTGTGTTCCTTACATCTCTAAGTGTTCTTGTTTTCTTTATGTGAGTTGAAAGTTGTTTGGAGAATCCCATGTCTTCCAAGATGGCACCTTACCTGTAAAAAAGTGATTTGTCATTTTCCGTTAACAAGCAACTGGTTTTCTCCGACTTTGTGTAATTCATATTTTAAGCAGCTTTTGGAAGATGTTGCTTCCTTTTTGCAGTAAGTGATTTAAGTAACATTGAATTCTATTGAATCAGCTTAGCAGTCAGAACTGCATGATAAATAAATCTACTTAATCCATAGACCGTCTACATTTGCACAAGCAGGAAGGGCTGCTGCCAAGGAGAAGGAACTAACAAATTGAGGCCACTTTTTCTTTTTAAGCCATAGGTTAATGACTTGGTTTTTTCATAGTATTAGCTTACATGAATTTGATTTTTTGAACAATCTTCTTGTGATGTTTTGGGTTTAATTCAAATTTGTGCCAATCAGTGGATTAATGGTTGATGTGGAGGTTTGATTAGGACTATGTGAAATAGTTTATGTTCTAATTTTCTTGACTATCAGGTTTTAGGTATGTTAGGGGAAGCGTACTCTTTGTTTACTGGTAAGTTTAACAAGTAAAGACAACTTTAATCTTGAGTGTTAAATGAGGTCGATTTCATTTACTCTACAGTTTATATATATTTAAGGTCAGCGAATAGCTGTTTTCAATTACTTGAACTTTTATTAGGTTCTTTCTTATTTTTCATTTATGGTTCATATGTTTTTCTCTTTCAAGAAAGAGAGCATCATCTCATAAACACCCAAACCTTGTTTACTACACTCTAGTTAGTTTGGTTTTTCAGCCCTTAAGTTGTTTCTGTATCACCCGTACTGATAGAAGAAACGCTTGGATGTGATCAGGCATAATGGCCAAGAGTTAAAGCTGTCTTCTGATTTGTTGTCTGCTTGTGTATGCTAATTCTGGTTCTGGAACAAACGCACCCTTCTCTTTAGGGTCATTTCTCTGTATTTCTTTTACTTGTTTGTTCCAATTCCTAGTTGTTTCGTCATTGAATTGAACTGAAGCTAGCTTTTTGTTCTGCTCTTATATAAGTATCAATCCAGTTTGCCCTTCTTTAACATCTAAACCTTTATCACTCGGATTTTTATTAAGTCCTTCTATTGGGAGTCTTTATTTTGGCTTTTTATAAATATAAATGGTTCACTGATAGTAATGGAAAGGCCAAGATAAAGGCAGTTAATTTGGATTCAAGATTTGAAATGGAGAGAATGAAAATTTCAAATTAGGGTTTGTTATGTAAAACTCTTATGTGCACAACAGATGGAAGAAAACAAGGAAGGATCCACAAAATTGGAAGCCCAGGATGAGACTAGGAAGCGACCGTCCATTTTCATCATTGGATGTCCCAACGTCGGCAAGCGCACCCTAATTTCCCGTAACTCTCATTTCCTCTTCCAATTCAATTGTTCTTTACTGTTATCATTATTGTTTTTTAACTAAAAAAAAATCTACCAAATACTACTAACTGTTATTTTGTTGGAAAAACATGAGTCATGGTTGCTATGCCTTTATCAAAAGTTCTGGATATTTGATCAGTTTTATTTAAAAAAAATGCAGGGCTTGCCACTGTGGAGTTCGAAGGAGAAGAAGAAGAAGATAGCTCCCAAGTGGTTGTCCGTCGGTCTGAACGCATTCTTTATAGTCACTTTTAACATGGTTGTTTGTTTTAGTTAATTATACAATGTACGGGCTTTTTTTACCAAACTCTGATGACTGATTACTCTACCATCAACAGCTGGACTATCAATACCAAATACTACACTGCTGATGTTTCTCTGTGTATGGCTCATCTTCAAGATGGATTTTCAGCTCGAACCCTCCCTATATTTAACCATTCAACTGCCTTGGTCATGGTTTTTGATATGTCTAATGTAATCATCTTACTTTTCCCAGTTCTTGTTCAGTTCTTTCTATTTCTGTTGCAATAACTTTTGCAACATATTTATAACTCAAGTACTATTTCTATATAAACACACATACACATATATTGTTCTATACCCTCACCTTCCTTTTTGACTTTTTTTCTTTCTCTCTCTTGCAGTTGTCAACCCTTTCTGCTCTTCGGGATTGGGTATCTTACACTGATATCCAAAACTTTGAGATTTTACTCTGCATTGGAAACAAAGTTGATCGAATTCCAGGTCATCCTGTCCATGCTGAATACACAAAACGCCTACACAAACTTAATGATTCCTCTACTTATCCTTCATCTGACTTCACTCAATATGGAATTTCTGAAGCTGAAGGAAGCAGTCTATTGGGAAATGAAGACCCATCCTCCAACATTCGCAAGAAAATCTTGGAATGGTGCATCGACCACAACATTGAGTTCATTGAAGCCTGTGCTTCTAATGCTGAATTTGACAAATGTAAGCCCATGTTTAGCTTCTGCATCATCATATCCACTTCACTTTGTTGCTACACTGTCTATACACTGAATTACTGATATGGAATAACATGCTTTGATGTGAAATTTCCAATATACGATCATGGTAAATTGTATTAATCATGACATCCTGCCCAGAAAAATGTATTTTGCCTAAAAAAAAATAAAAAAAGATGTGCACATGTATAATTGTGAAGTTTTACTTAATATCTCCACCATGATCTAGCAAATTTTTACTTTCCTGATGGAAAGGGTATCAATGCTGTGACAATCAAAACTCACAATAATGAACGTTAAATAAAGGTTATGTACAGGTAGGATATTGGTATGCTTATTATTGCTAATGTGAAAAAGAAACTGGTCCTGGCAGGTTTGTCGGTTGATGGTGATTTACAAGGAGTTGAACGACTTTATGGTGCTATTTCTGCTCATATGTGGCCTGGAATGGTTCTGAAATCTGGTGATATGATAACTGAACCTTCACTACCTGAGAAAGAAGGTTATATGTGATACCTTGGTTTTTCTAATAAAAGTTCTTCCTGATTAATTAATTGCTAAATATCATTATTGTTCCTGTCCAGATTCATCGGAAGAAGAACCTGATTATCAGTTTGAATATGAAGTGCTATCTGCGGGTTCAGCTGAACCAGGGAATGAGATGGTTGAAGAATGGGTTTCTGCAAGTCCAGCTAACACATTCCTGGATATAGCGAAATCAGTTGATGCGGGAAATTCTGTTACAGAGTGTGCTCCAGGGAACATAGCCGGGTGCAAAAAGGAAGAGTTGCATACTTTTCTGACATTTTCTGGTTTAGGGGAGAAAATTGACAGAATGGAACCCAATGCTGAAGAAGCTGGTCTAGCTTCAGCTTCAGAAGTAGATGGTGGCCCACATTATGATTTTGATGATTTGGAACAGTTGATGTCTGAGATTGGAAATATTCGCAGCAACTTGAGGTTAATGCCTGATTTTCAAAGGAGGGAGATGGCTGCCAAGCTGGCTATTAAAATGGCTGCCATGTTTGGAGGTGACAGTGATGATGAAGAGGAGATATGAGTTACTAATATGGGTATTACTCGATCATAAGAACTTTTAGATTGATCATGATTCATTCCTTAATCCCGACTGTTGAGAATTTTGGAAGTTACTGATATGTAGCTTAAATACAAAGTTAACTTAAAAAAGGAGCCTTCATGGAAAATGTTTGGTTAATGTTTAGTTTTATACTCCATTAGCTACAGTGTGCCAATTCTTTTGACCGCCGCTTTCTATTTGCCTAGTTGGAGAAGGCCTGATGCTGCCAGTGCCAGCCAATATGTACGCAATGAATGAATCAGATGTAAATATAACGCGTCTTTTTTTTTAGGGTAAATAAGTTAAAATTAATGAATTTTGTATTTTATTTAAAGTCATTACATCAATATTTCCTAAAATTTTGACATCAAAGAGTCTTGAGTCAAAAAATGTGTTCAATGGAATTACGGATAAATACATTAATTTATTTCACAAGTAACTTGACACTCATGTTGAGGTCTGTCAGTTAATAATTGCATAATAGTTATACAGATTCTAATAGATGATGAAAATTTAATATAATTAAACATCTATAAAATTGAAATACTCTTAAAAGTATATTCTAAAACCAACTTTTCATAAATTCAATTTTGATAAATAATAAAACATCCCACAACCACAATGTTGTTATTTCAATGTTTTTTTTTGGTGTACAAAGAAACCTAATTAATCTAATTTCCTAAACCTACCATGCATCAATCCTATTATTCTTAAAATTTCCTAAAGTACAATCATAGTCTAAGGTGCTCTCGTTGGTTTGCTAAATTATATTGTGTTGCCTAGCATAATAAAATCTTAATAAATTCTAAAAAAATCCAAGAAAGACTCTCAAACACAAAAATTTATATTCTTCCATATTGGTCATACAAGCAACCCAAAGAGGGTTGACCATGGAACCCCGTTCCATGGTCTCCCTCATGAATTTCCCAAAATTATCTTAATCCATTTGAAAATATTTTTTGAGAAAAATTATGCTAGGGGATTCCTTTGTATAATGTTGAAATCAATAAATGAAATGTGTTACTAATCCAAATTAGAGGTAATAATGGGCTGGGCCGGGTTTGAGTCGGGCCTAGACAAAATTTTAGGCCCGTTTTCTAGGCTCAAGCTCGTCTCGACCCGAAATATGAGCCTAAAAATTTATCCCGGCCTGGCCCAAAAGAAAATTACTAAGCGTGAGCCTGACCCGGCCCGACCCATATTAAATTTTACAACACCAAAAGGGCTTAGGGATTTTGAAGCTTGATTTTGGAATTGGAAAAAAAGGAGGGCACGATCTGATGACAAAAGTGAAACATGAAAGTTTAAAAGTATATTTGATTAAAAATAAAATATATATTTAATATATAATTCAGGTAGGGCCGGGCCGGGTCCGGGTTAAAAAAGTTTTACCCGATGCCCGACCTATTTTCTAAACTGGCATCGGCTTTTTGCCCAAACTCATATTTTGGGACTATATTTTTACTCTGAACCTTCCCATTTTTCAGGCGGGCCGTCAGGCTGAGCCGGGTAGCCCAACCCATGATCACCTCTAATCCAAATTAAAGGATTCCATTAATCATTTGGAATGTTTATGACATAAGAATTTTCAAAAATTTTATTACAAATAAAATTAGATAAAAAAGTATTATTGCTTCAAAAGAAGTTACATATTTAGATAGATACCGTTAACTAAGTAGATTAATTTCATTAGTTGTCTCGTAGCTAGCTGCCGTAACAAATATATCTCATAGTGTTTGTGTTTGTTTTTGCATCTAGTTGTAGTTGGCGTTGAAATGTAGAAGAAAATTCCAAATTGTGATGTAAGGGATTCCATCAGCACCGTATTATTATCATTATAATTGCAAATTGCAAGTAAAAGTTGAATTCCTGCTTATAGTACGTAATAGATGATTGAATTAGACCCGGAGACCTGCAAAATGTTCCAACCTTAATCTTTAAAATAAATCATAACCCAGGCTAGCTCATCTGATGATGCTTCCACCTATTATATATTCACCTCACCTTAACTTGGTAAAAGGTCAAGTGAATAATAAGCATTAATTAACAAACTAAAAGCTATAAGAAATAATAAAGAAATGCGAGTCAGCAGCCTGTCCCCGTTGACCATTGGCCGCAGCCGCCATCTTGAGTTTTGTAATGAAAGTAACACTAATCTACTTACATGATTCATGTTTGTTTTGAGTTGTTCTTTGGCTTACCATTTCGCTTGGTTTTTTTCTCTCGAAAATGGCTGCTACTTTCATGTCTTAATGGCTTGGAACCCTGCACAATGCACATGTACACCATAACCTCTTGCCCTTATTATTTGACTTTTGTGGGAGGATTGGAATGCAATTTGAGAGGGTGAACATGATTTTCGTTAATTTTAATTTTTTTGAGATGCGTGAAATAAATAAAAAATTTTGAGTTAAGGGTAAGTTTAAATTAATACAAATTTTAGGGTAATTTTATTTTGAAAGATATATAAACTTTAAAATGGGTTGAAGAAATAATAATATACAGCTCCTAATGCTGCTTGGTAGAGGTAGGGTTTGAGAGAAATTAAATTAGTGTGGAGGAAAAAGAAACCCGGTAAATAACATGCACATGCATTGATATGGGAGGGCAACGTTAGGTTTCTTTGGTGTCTTTGCCTCTGACCTGGTCATTCTCAAGATTTGGACTTTTTACATTAATCATAGGCAAGGCAAGGGCATCCCGCAAGCCATGACCAAAACTGTCTCAGTGCCCTTTTCTCACGTAATCCAATCATCACTTTTCGACGGTGTAAATAGAAAGAAAGCAAGAGACAGGGTGGCCCACTCGTTACAAATTTTACATGCATGTATATTCTAAGCTAGGCCTACCTTCGCCTTTCTTTCCTCCTCCTCATATTTATATTCTTTCACATATCTCTTTGGAATTTCAATCTCCTCTTTTTAATCACATGTTCCTGTACTTTTTAAATCTTGGCACTCGCTCCCACTTCCCAGGATCTTGATTAATTTCCTCTTCTCTTTCTTCTCTACTCTTTAGCCTTGGATCCACATTCCTACAGTGATCTCAACATACTTGAGACGCCAGTTTTATATTTCTGTGTATCCAAAAAACAAGGAAAAGGTATAGCTAGCTAGCTAGCTAGCTAGCTCTAAAACATGGGTTTCTGGACATTGTTTGAGGTGGCTTCCATGCCAATTTTACAAGTGCTTATAATAAGTTTGCTGGGCGCTTTCATGGCAACTGATTACTGCAAACTTCTCCCAGTAGACATCCGGAGATCCTTGAATAGGGTACTCATTAATAGTTTTCATTTTGTGTACTCTTATATGTTAATGTTGCTAAAAATCTAATATTTACATATATGCATGTTTAATATTAATCTCTAAGATTCGTTGCATTTATCATGTTTTTTAACCCGTTGGTAGATAGTCATTCTTATTTATCCGTCTTAAATCCAGTCTACTATGAAAACATCGATTTATGTTCTGTAACTAACGCAGATCGTGTTCGTTGTGTTTACCCCCTCGCTCATGTTTGCAAGTCTTGCCAAGACTGTCACGCTCCAAGACATCATTTCATGGTGAGATACTATACATCTCTCTCTCTCTCTCTCGCTGTATATATGTGTGTGTGTGTATGCGTTCTCACTTTAATTATCATACAAAGTTGAAATTAAAAAAAAAAAAACTGAAATTAACCAGCAAAAGTACTCGTTAAGTATTGATATGAGAGATGCATCGTATAAAGTTCTCTCGCTCTCTCTCTCTCTCTCTCTATTGATGCAAAAGCTAATTTTTGAACCCTCCACTAAAACAAGCAAAAGTGCCGATTAAGCAGAGAAAAAACACATATACTCATGAAAACTTTTGTATTAAATGTGGCTTCGTTTGAATCTGATCATTAAATTCACAGGTGGTTTATGCCCGTAAACATCGGGCTCACCTTTCTAGTGGGAATAATTCTTGGGTGGATCGTGGTTAAGATACTGAAACCAAAACCCTATTTGGAGGGTCTTATCATTGCTACATGTTCATCCGGTAAGGTTGACGCACACACCTTTAGTTTTGTCAAGGCCCCCTTCAAGTTACTCTATACTTAAAAAATAAATTCTTGCTTGAATTAGGGAACTTGGGAAATCTTCTCCTTATAGTTGTCCCTGCTATCTGTAATGAGGATGGAAGCCCATTTGGGGATACTAATGTTTGCACCAGAATTGGACTTTCATATGCATCTTTCTCCATGGCGGTAATGTGATATCATATTTTTTTATGTACAGTAAGCGTTCGGCTGCAGGAATTAGTTGTTTAATCGTTGTGATCAATCGTATTCATATATATGCTTTGGATGCAGCTTGGTGGTTTCTACATTTGGACTATCACTTTCCACATGATAAGAGCTTCATCTTTGAAATTGAGAGATGATGAAGCAGCTGAGGATTTCAGTTCAAAACAACCCAACGAGAACTTGGATGCTACACCCCAAAGTCAGCTTCTGAAAGGAGAAAGTGAAGAGCAAGTAGCCATAGTGGTGGTAAGTATTACTAACTACCAAAGTGTGTTGAAGATCCTCGGAACCCAACAGAACAATTTCTGTTCTGGTTCTGGTATAAGCTAGAGACACATAGGATAGGATATGGTAAAGCACCACTAGATTACTGACCTTCTTGACCTTTGAAATAACTCCAATCGCAGAAGGCACCCCAAGACACTAGCCCAAAGGCAAAAGGGAATGCACCGTTGTGGCGTCAAGTAGTGGGATTTCTTCATCAGATTTTGGAAGAGCTCATGGCACCGCCAACACTTGGTGCAGTAAGTTTTTTAGATGTATATAACGTTTCATCTGTTATTTTCTCCTCCAATTTCTATATGTTAACAAAGTTCGTTACTTGATTAATCAGATTTTCGGTTTCACCTTCGGAGCGATCGACTGGCTGAGAAACCTTGTAATTGGTGCGGGGGCTCCACTACGGGTAGTCCAAGACTCGATTAAACTGTTAGGGTACGCTACTTCTCACTTGATAATTTGCTCATAAAATATAAACATTTGGTCCGTTGGTAACTGATTAGTAAAAGCAACTGCATGCATGCAGGGATGCAACGATCCCCTGTATCACCCTCATACTAGGAGCCAACTTGACTCAAGGCTTGCGTTCGTCAACAATTAAGCCGATGGTTATCGTGGGAGTGGTGTGTGTTCGGTACATTATACTACCGGTTGTTGGTATTTTTGTTGTTAAAGCAGCTGGGGACCTTGGGTTCCTACCGCCCGACCCTTTGTTCCGCTACGTGCTCATGGTTCAGTTTACTCTGCCACCTGCCATGAATATTGGTAAGTAATCAAACCGCTTCAGTTCATTACTACATTACTTAATACTATACGGGCTCTTAAAAATGCATAATAATTGCGCTCAGGTACCATGGCCCAGCTGTTTGATGTGGGTCAAGACGAGTGCTCGGTCCTCTTCCTGTGGACATACTTGGCTGCTGCTTTAGCTCTCACGTCTTGGTCAACAGTCTTCATGTGGATCTTGACCTGATGAAGATACTACTCCGCTCTTTCCCGTTGCTCAAAAAACCCATCTATTCATATCAAATAGTTGAACTCGGGAATCAATTTTTTGTACCCTCTTATTCTTTTATATAACACATACGTGCTAGTGAAGTGAGAGATGAGCGATTAGACAAGAATTAGGAACATCTTTTGTCAAGTAAAGAAAGAAGCCTTGTTTATGTTGTGTTTCTGGGTTCTGGCCCTGCAGGAGGAGCAAGTACATTTCGCATGGAATTTGAATGTAAAATTAATGTAATAGCTACAGTTGTGTGGTATTCATTTCAATGTCATCCTAGTTGGATTCTTTCATTTTTGGTCCTTCTTTCGACAATTCGGGATTGAATTTTTTTTTTCAGAATACCTTACCCCTAGGAATCAGGATGAGGACCCTGCTTATTGCTGGGGACCTCTGCTTTTTGTCACATAGCTGGCTCTTCTCCTACCATCTCTCTAACACGATCAGAAAATGACCAAACCGTGCTAAATTTCTCTAAAAAAAAAAAAAGGTTACAATATGCGGGGTGCGTCCACAGTTGAAGAATTTGTTAAAAGTGACACCACCATATTCTAGTGTAAAGCAAGAACAATCATTAGGCCATGTTAGGCATGCCGAAACAATGATATTGAATAATAAGTGACATTTTTAGCAAGATTAGATTGATCCTAAGAGTTGTACCCACATACATTCAAACACAGCAAAGATGAGCATGAGATGGGGAATTTGATTGATTATAGCTGGTTGACCGGGCATGATGTTGGGAATAGAGTTTTTGCAGTTTAGGTAGGACCAATGCTGAAGATGCTTTACCATGCCTATCTAGCCACTGCTACATGAGCAGCAGTTCTCACTATCTCCTTAAGCTGAAGCTTCCAAGCCATTAGCTCTAAAAGAAGTTTTCCAAGTTTAAACTCATAAGAATTGCCACCGTCATATCCTTCATTTGAGCTTTTCAATTTCAATACGTTCGTTTACCCTTTCAAATTCTAATCAGGAAACTCCAGACCGTCAGCTATCAACCACCACAAGAAACGGTATGAAGTAGTATTCTCCTGCGCAAAGAACAGATTTGAGGGAGTTAGTTCTCTAGGAGAAAGATGAAAACAATTTTCAGTATTAGTAAGAGAAGCTTAATTATACTAGTAAGTAAAGTTTGAAAATTAGCTAATTTGTGAAAAGTAAGGAGGATAGAAATTTAGAATAAAAGAATCAAAAGGCAAGACTTTTACAGTTCAGAAAAGAAAACCCCTAAAAGCAAACCAAAAAAACCAGCCACTCGGAGATCCTTGAATTGCGGTCCCGGAAGAAGCTTCGAATCTTTCTGAGCAAAACAACTCTTTGTCTTGTCTTGTCTTGTCTTGGTCTTTAAGTAACCTAATCTAGCCACCTACAAAAATAAAATTCCTCAACCAAGTCCGTTTAATATCTCAGAAATGAGGTTGCTTTTTTTCTGTTTCTTGATTCTCCTACCCTCTGGTTTCTCCACGCCCATCGCAATTCATGTGCCGGACGCCCAGAGCACCGGAATCCTGAGAGCCGGGGGGAGATCGCTGTTGTCTCTCTCGTGAGTTTTCTTTTCGTTTCTTTCTCAGAGTAATTTGTTTGTTATATTCCAATCAGTCAATCATCATGGACTACAAGGATTGTTTAAATGCTTTGCTACTTATTCATAATATAGTAATAATCATAATTATAATGAATCGAGCTTTAGAATATGGGTTTAGAATTGTAGCAGTAGAATTTCACTTTAAAAAAAAAAAATCTTTGATTTCGCTATTTTTGGACTGCCAGTTCAAGGTCGTTGCTCGGCCTCGTCTGTTTCATCAGTATTCGTATGAATGATGGCCTATGATAAGTTGATTATGATATATATGCATGTACTTCATCTTTTGACAATCGCATTGTTATATGCTACGTATTAGCATTGTATTTCAAAAGTATTACTACAGCTGCTCAAATCTTGCTACGGTTGAAACAGTGAGCAAGAAACAGAATTAGCTGCTAGAACCGATGGTACCATTGTTTTAAGGACTATAAACTCAAAGAGAGTAATCTGGTCGTTTGCCTCCGGGTCTCCCATTTACTCTTCCTATCAGGCTCCTCCGACATTGGATAATGGCAATGAAGCTGCCTCCCGACCAATCACTGCTTTCTTCATTGATTGTGGAGATGATTGGGAACTCTACGCGCATGCAACCCATTCTAATAAAATGGTATGTGCTAGCCTTTCTGCTTCAGTCTTTTTTCCTGATGTACATGTAGGTTTTGCCTCTCAAAATTTCTGTAACATCGAACCATGTTTTTAGCTTTTCATAATATTACTCTTTCTTTTGCCATTGCTCAGAGTCAGAACTATCTTAATCTTTATCTTGTTGTTGGACTTGCAGAAACTTCCTGTAACTGTTGAAGAATTTGTCAAACACATGCCCCATGTATCTGAGGAAGGGGCAATCACTGTTGGCTCTAAGAGGACAACTGTCTATGTGGTAGATGCTATGACTGGAAAGCTACTGCATGTTTATAGGTCACCTGATTCTCCATCTGCGCTGGAGCCCGACAAAGAGGGCACTCCTTTATCGGATAACGGTAATGGTAATAAGGAGCTGTTGAAGTCTGCTGCTTCTAGTACTGCTCAGCGTCGATTTCACATCACAAGGACTGATTACACACTGCAGTCTTTTCATCCTAACTCAGACAAGGTTTCATGGAGTCTAATGGTTTCAGAAATTGGGGCTGCTTTACTTTGCCAGGATGTTAAATTTACTGTGAATTCAAGTTATGAGTTTCCTGAAATTGGCAATGACTTTGGTTTGCCATTTCCATGTCAATCAAAAGGTATTGTTATTCGAGAGCATAATACGACAGAATATACAAGCACTTCTCATCATGATGATCCGATGCTCCCATTGTCTTCTTCTAATGCACCTACTTCACTGGCCAAGCTTGATAGCACATCAGATGACCGTCATAATAGGAAAATGCTTCTAGTGGCAGCTCCAGAGTCAAAGCTTCGATTGCCAGACAAAGTTGATAGATTATTGAACTTGTCTCAAGACAATGATAATGAAACAAGTGTCCCTCAGCCTCCTTTGGAGAATAGTGATTCTAGAATGTTTGGTGTACATGATCTGAGAACACCTCGTGCTGATGGCAAGGCCATTTTTGCCAAATATCCAGTAGTATTTTCCTTTATATTTTTCATAATTTTGGTGGGCTTTGTCATCAACCACGTTCTTTTGGCTAAAAGGCTTTCTGCGTTAAAAGACCAGCCTGTTGCTAATATAAACGTTGGATCCTCCAACAGAAAGAAATCTCGAAGATCACGGAAGATTAATGGTTCTATTGAGAAAAAGGATCAGCACTCATCATCTGGAAGCGAGGATGAATTTTCACCTGTTGGTGCTGACAACAAAAAATTGCTGGACCTTAATAAATTAGTTGGTAGCGTTGATGGACGTAGAATAGGTAAGCTAATTGTATTAAGCAAAGAAATTGCAAAAGGAAGCAATGGTACAATTGTCCTTGAGGGATTCTATGAAGGCCGAGCAGTTGCTGTGAAACGTCTTGTCCAAGCTCATCATGATGTTGCTTTCAAAGAAATTCAAAATCTCATTGTGTCTGACCAGCATCCGAATATTGTTCGATGGTATGGTGTGGAGTATGATCAAGATTTTGTGTATCTTGCTCTGGAGCGTTGCACTTGCAGTTTAGATGATTTGATTCAAATTTACTCAGATACACCTGGAAACTCAGTCCTCAGCAAGGACCCAGCAACACGTGCAATGGTTGGGCATAAAATTCACCTGGATTTGGTGAAAGGTGCCATGCAGGATCTTAATCTGTGGAAAGCAAATTGCCATCCGTCACCTCTCTTCCTAAAACTGATGAGGTTAGTGTGGGCTACAGTTAACTGTTAAATGATGAGATTGTTCATTTACTTTCGGGTTGATAATTTACAGGGTGGACTTTATCGTAATCTCCTACCTTGGTAACTTTCAGATTTGATCTAGTCCAACTTCTTCTTCATCCTTCATTGTTGTATCTGTACACAGGGATATGGTTTCAGGTCTTGCTCATTTGCATGATCTGGGAATAATTCATCGAGACATAAAGCCTCAAAATGTGCTAATAATTAAGGAAAAAACAGTGTGTGCAAAGCTTTCTGATATGGGCATTAGCAAGCGCCTTCTTGAGGATAGGTCTTCCTTGGGTCACTATGCTACTGGTAAGCATCTTTAATGTTTACTTTATTCATTATTCTCATAATTTATCTTTATTTCTTGAAATATATGCTTCCTAATGGTACATATATTCCCCCAGGATTAGAATTTAAGTTTTTCCAAATATTTTATTGGGTCATTCTGGAATTTGTAACCAATGAAATTCTGCTTATGATTTCTTAATGTGCTCTGCTGCCTATTTTAAAAGTTTGACTGTAGAACTTTTAACTAGTTATTTGTGCTAAAGTACTGTTTGATGATATATACAAATTTTTTTGCAGGCTGTGGTAGTTCAGGTTGGCAAGCACCGGAACAACTTCTTCTTGGTCGCCAAACACGTGCAATTGATTTATTTAGTTTGGGTTGTGTCCTTTTCTTCTGCATCACTCGGGGTAAGCACCCGTTTGGCAATCATCTTGAACGTGATATCAATGTTGTGAACAATCGAGTGAACCTTTTTCTAGTGGAGCATATCCCTGAAGCTGTGGATCTAATATCTTGTTTATTGAATCCTGAGCCTGAATTGAGGTATAATGATTGTTTTCTTACCGTCAAGTTCAGAAAATTTTCTGAAAGTGCAATAAACTTGATATTTGCTGTGCAGTAAACTTTTCTTTTTAATGTTAACAAGTATTTCTAATTTACTGCCAGACCAAGCGCATTGGAGGTGTTGCGTCATCCTCTATTTTGGAGTTGTGAGATGAAACTGTCTTTTCTTCAAGAGACTAGTGATAGGGTTCAATTAGAAGATAGGAAGGTTGACTCTGACATCTTGAAAGCATTGGAGAGTGTTGCACCAACGGCTCTCGGTGGAAAATGGAATGAGAAAATGGAACATGCATTCATTGCCAACATTGGGTATTACCGTCGTTATAAGTATGACAGTGTTCGAGATCTGTTGCGAGTCATGAGGAACAAATCACATCACTATAGAGAGCTTCCCATAGAAATTCAGGTTTGAATCTAAATCTAGCAGTTGCTCATTAGAATATGCTTGTTAATTGAGTTTGGTTGAATAGATGAAAGGTATCTGTGATATAGTGTGGCAATGAGTTGTGTCAGGTATTAGATGTATAAAAATTTTACAATGAAAAGGGAACCTGATTGTTTAAGATGGTCATTATCTTGAACTCAATTAGTAAAGGTATTCGTTCCTTTAAGACATATAAATATTTTACATTGAGGCATTCGTTCTTCTGTTTATCCTTTCCTCTGAATTAATTTTTGAAGCTGTGTTTTTACTGAATGATACAAAAACTACATTATTCCAATAATCATAATGATTTATATTGGATAAAAAAGCAATCTGGCACGTTTGGAGTGACATGGGAGATGCAAAGTTACCTCTTAAGAACATGAATGAAGTGCCCTGAACATTTATTGCTTGTGGTTAAGAAATTTTCCTTTGCTACTGATTGCAGGAACTAGTAGGGTCGGTTCCAGAAGGGTTTTATGGTTATTTTGCCAGTCGATTCCCGAGACTCTTTATTGAAGTATACAAAGTTGTTAGCAGGCGCTGCAGGGAAGAGGAATGCTTCCAGAAATACTTTTAAAGCAATGTTATGGTGTTTAAAGAGGTCTTTCAAAAAGTGCTACTTATAGCTGGCAGGGCTGACAATGTTTCTAATATCTCATTCCCCGGTAGTGTATATATAATTATGTAAATAATAGTAATAATATGTAATTTGTATCTTTGTTAGTTGATTTTTCGTTCTTTCATTTGCAATTTGTTAGAGGAGCTAATGAATTTTTACTAAAGACCCTATGAATAATTTGGAACCTCTTGGTAGAGCAAGTAACACCCCCATATCCGACCCGGTCGCCAAGTCAAGACATCAGGATGTCACATTTGTTGTTGAAGCAACTACTGAAAATTTCAAATAAATTTATCATATTATTTAATTAATGTAGACCATTAACTAATTTTTAGTAATAATTGAATTTATGATAGAATTAATTATGAGTTAAATAGCTCATTAAAACATCCACAATTAATCAAATGTCAAATTGTAAAGTTTATAAAGATTTTTGAATTGTCATCGTGACGTTGGGGTTTCCATGTTGTAACATGGCGAACTTCTCGTCGTGGTTTTGTCTCCATTTTCTTATAAGTTTCACGCTTTATTTATTTAGATGTCATTACATCTATTTCTAATCTCAAGTCCTCATAAAAACATAATATTCAATCAAAGATAATAAAGTTTATAAAATTAACATAAATATTAAAGTTTTACAAATAAGACCATTGGAGACCTTGCACTTGCAAAATTAGTTTACCCACTTGATGTATATTTCATATTTATTTCTAAATTGTGCCAATCAATTTAATTTTCATAAAATTTAACAAAGAATTCAATATCACATCAATTAATAATTATTTACTTATTATTTTATCAATTCGTTTAAAACATACTCACATGGATTAATCATTCCATCACCAACAACCATTTTGAACATTTCAAATTCATCTACTATATATATTAATATATTTTCCTCCTCCTCTTCATTCCACATCCTTTATGTATATATTTGTTAGAATTTTTAGCTTTTAGTGTATAACATGCTTATATGTAACATTATCTATAATTCCACTATTTACTTATGTGTTTATATCAAAGTTGTCCACTTGAGTCATAGTTACTAAATTATTTATATCTTGAGCTAAAGAAATCAAAATTAAGATTCGCTTGATGTTTTGAAACTAGACTCAAGTATTTTTTACCATAAAATTTAAGAATTTATAATTTAGCCAATAAGTACAATAAATTCTTCAAATTTGTCTCTATTATCTTGTTTGATGACTTGACATTTCTTTACTAAAAATTAATTATCTCTTAGTACGGGGTTTAGATGATGTTTTTGTTTGTTTCTTTTGAAAATATACTCATTAAGAATTTAAAATATAAATTTAAACCCCTAATAATTCTTTACAATTTTGATGATTTTTCAAAGTCGAACATGTGAACCAAAATCAATTTGACATTGTCTCACAAAATTCATATATCTCATAATATGAAATTCTTTTACTTATACCATTTTCTATGAAAACTAGACTCAATAGGCTTTAATTTCATACTTTAATTAACCTCTAATTCAATTTATACAATTTTGGTGAATTTTCAAAGTTAGACTACTACTTTGTCTAAAACTGTTTTAGTGCAAAATGTTGATAACCAAGTTTATTACACTCTCCTTTCTTTTCTCTACAATAGGCTTTAATTTCATACTTTAATTAACCTCTAATTCAATTTATACAATTTTTGGTGAATTTTCAAAGTTAGACTACTACTGCTGTCTAAAACTGTTTTAGTGCAAAATGTTGATAACCAAGTTTATTACACTCTCCTTTCTTTTCTCTACAATATTTCTCATCACTCCCTCTTATTTCCCTTCACTAACATATTAAGAACATAAAACTTTATATAAAAAACTCTACTTTAACATCAATTTCATGCTTTTTCAATAATATCAAACTTAAAAATATATTGAAATATTGATGTTCTTACCTTATCCTATTGATTTCAAAATTTAACTTGATTTTCTCTCTCCTCCAACTTCCATTTTCTTGAATCCAAGGTGATTTTCTTGTTCTCCATAGTCTCCTTATCACTTTTCTCTTTTGGTGATTATGAAAATTCATTGAAATTCTAAGTGAAAATGGTGGATTTTTTGTAGGAGAACCAAATTGTAAAGACAACAAAGGTTTCTTCTTCTCTCCCCCTCACTCATGTTGGAAAGATGGAGGATCCTCTTTGTTTTTTTTTCATCTTTCTCTTCTTTTATACTAGCTATTTATAATAAAATATTAGTAAAATATCTCATTTAAATATTAATAAAGTAATATTTATCTAATTAAATAATTATAAAATATCATCAAAATATCTCTAACATCATCATTGCCTTCTAGAGTTCTCTCTCTTTCTAATTAACCATTTTTCCTTTATGATCTTTTAAAATTTCATCATTGAATCATCACTTAATTTGGTAAAATTACAATTTAGTGCATTATACTTTTTTCGCTTATTCAATTTGGTTCTTATTAATCTATTTTCCTTAATTTCTAGATCCTCCTACCTTTAAGATATTTGCACTATTGACCTTTCACTTCAACTTTTCCATATTTATACTTATGCCACAAAACTTTTCACATATTTACAATTTAGTCCACTTCTTAATTTAATACATTATGTCTTACTTCTTGATTGAACTTTTAACTTTCTTTTATATCTTGCAACTTTCATTTTCATTGATCTTAATTTTTTTTTGCTAAGATTTTATCTCATATTATTTACTATAAAGGGGGTTTTGAGGATGTTATAGAGCAAGTGAGAATTCAATAACCCACCTTGGAAGTCAAATTTATGAAGAAAAAAAAGGAAAAATAAGCCTATACAAGCAGGACATATACCCTTAGCCTTTATGTGCTGAGGCTGATTGATTCTTACATAATATGCCTCCACTGCTTCTCTAAATTGATTTCCTTTTTTCAATATCTATTTTTGTAAAAATAAAATCATGCGGGGGGAACAAACATTACCTAGACTTCACCCCTATTAGTGGTAGCTCCAAGGCTTTTGTTTGAAGCAAATTCACTATTTCTTCTGATGGAGTAGCTAGTGCTATTTGATCCATCATCAGTACTCCGATTAGAGGTTCTCTCCATTTGCCTTCTCTTGGACCGACTTTTAACCTCCTCTTCCTTTTCATCAACGAAGGAAAGGAATGTCTGAATGCGTGCAGATCGAGCGCTTTGGCCTGAAAGATCGGATTCCTCAGAGTAGTGACGGCTGAACTGCCTTACCATTTTCAAGAAATACAGAAAGAGAGCTATCAAGCAAGCTAATCCACATATGAGAAATAGGCCCCAAAAGCTTCTAAGCTGAAGCCTGTCCACTTCCATTTTTGCACCTTGATAACTACATGCACGTCTTAACAGCCATTTGTCATGGATCCTTTGGAGATCTCCATTCTCTGAAAGTTTGAGAATGGCAGTTGACATGTCCACTGCTAGAGGAGAGTCCCGTGGAAAGGCCTGCCACATCAATACCATTAATTTTGTGTGTAAAACATACAATTACCAACAATATTAGTGCATTAAAAGCACCGCCACTTACAAATCCCCATCCATTTTTGGTGAACTCTTGGCCTACGATACTGAATTCACATCTGGTGGAGAGAAAGAGCTCTATATAAGCACGGTCATCCACCATTGCAGCCACACCACCCTTGTGGGGCCCATCTTTCAAAGCTTTAGCACATTCTTCCGGGGAATTAAGAGCAACCAGCCGTGATGCATCGATTTTTAGGTCGTCAATTAAATAATTTCGAGCAAATGATCCCTGCTGGTAGCCAATGGGATCCTTGCTTGATACCAAAGTTTCAATGCCCTTGATGGGAGAACTAAGTTGTTGCACTGTAAGGATGGAGGTAAGGCTGGCCGTGTAGCTAGAGTTGATTATGAGAACCACAAATAGCCAGATGATAAGAATTATGCGACCAAGTACACTGACAGTATTTTCTCCTGAAGATAACAGAACAAAACCAAGTAGCATAAACTTTTGCAAGTTCAATATATGGTACATCAATGGCTATTATGTATAGTAAAAGCTGATTACGGTTACGTATAGTGTCACTTACTGTGGGCGAAGAACCAAGTTGAAAAACTAAACCTGCAAAAGGAGTTTCAAATACAAAGTTACGTAGTAACTCAGAAGAAGAAGCAATCCCCCTCATGGCTTATTCATTTCAAAACAAAATGCAACCAAAATCAGATAGCACTAACCATAAAATAGTAACTACTTGTCTTCTTGGGGGGCCTCTGAACTCATCATTCATCCTATGCTCCAAAATCCAAACTACTGTTCCCACTAGCAGGAAAAAGATAGCTGTCACTGCCCACATCCTTCCTGTGAACGGCCTCAGAAAGGCAAAAGCATTAGAATTCTTCCTCCAAACTGGGGCTACCACAACTAATCCAGACTCAATATATGGCTGTGTGAAATCTGCCATCTTTGTTCTGTTAGTGATGATTGCAATGTCGCCTATTGCTGCATCGAATACCTGAATCATGATAAGAAGATCAGAACTTGATGATTACAAATGAAAGGAACCAACCAACCACCTTAAAAGATTTGGTTCATGGCACTTACACCTGCTGTGATCAAACGCACCAGCTCAGTGCCACTTGGGTTGGTACGGCCGTCCCCGAAGGGAATTAATTTGTATGGGACAGCATAGGGCAACAAATTGAGAGCAGCAGTGAATACATCAATGCAGTATCCTGTAATTACATCAGGGCCCCTTACTGACACAAATTCACGGTAACTAACACGATGAGGAACTCCAATCTTCAAATGTCTTCCACTGTTTGGAAATACCCATCCACGGGGTTTTTGCGTCGTTTGTCCAGGCCAAACAACTCCGTGTAACATTTGGCTTGTGCTAGAACGGTTAGGCAGTTTTTCCCAAAGGGTTTCTGGAAGTGCGGTTGATAAGCCAGAATGATTGGACCAGTATCCTACTCTTCTATAGCCAGTACCAATCACATTAATGATTTCAAATGCAGGATGAATGAGATTCCGATCACTAGTAAACCTGAAATCCCCTGTAACACCCTTCATATTGACGTTCAAAATGTTGTCAAGTAACAAGTTCCCTCCTTGAAACACGCTCAAAGCATCAAGGTGTAAGTTCCCTTCACTCAGCTCCGATGCTCTAGAATTATTTAAAAACGAAATGTTTCCTCCCTGATTGAAGAATCCATTGATTGCATGAGCTAGCAACCAGACTGTGTCATAGGCGTACAGACTGTAAGTGTTGAGTCCAATTAGCTTTCCTCTGGTTAAGTTGCTCCACCTTGAAACAAATCTCCTCTTGAGTTGTGAATCTGGAGTGTACATCCGCAGCGTAACAACACCTTGAATATCATCCATAGCATCTTGAGATAAGGGGGAGTTGGTTTCCAGGACGGTAGATAGCCAATTAGTAGCAATCCAAACATAGCCAGTTCCAAGCATTCCTAGATACTGAGCCACACTGAACACTTTCAGACCCCAGCTACCAGGAACATGTACAACCAGAATCCTAGACTCCCTCAAAGCCACCTTCACCAACACGTCAGTGATTTCATCCCGGGTGGGTTCTGGGCTTAAACGCGCTTTGTAGGAGATCCTGCATCGTCTTTCGGCCAGTTTATCCCCCAAAGCAGCAATCCCATTTCTGCCATGATCGTCATCCTCGTAGATTGCTATGACCTCTCTCCATTCATAATGGTCTATGATTTCAGCAATGGCAGACATCTGATACAAATCGTTCTGAGCAGTCCTCACAAAGAATGGGAACTGAATTGGAGACAGGGTAGGATCTGTGGATGAGAATGACAATAGAGGGACTCGCAGGACATTGGCAATATGGGAAATCACATGAGCCGTCACAGAAGATTGGGGACCAATTATGGCTACAGTCTCTCTCTCCATGAACAGTAAAGCTGCAATTCAATCAACGATGAATCCATAGAGAAGGAGAAATTCTTGAGCATGCAACTGTTAGTCTTCATGATAACAATAAACAAAAAGGACGTACCTTCCACTACTGCCATAAACCCACTGTAATTGGAGTCCTTCATCTGTAGTATTAATTTAGTTCCTGGAAGGATATCTGGGTTTGAATTTACATCTTCTATGGCTGTTTCGATTGCAATTTTTGCAGCTTTTCCGATAACAGTTTTGAATGAAAAAATAGCACCAATATTCACAACTGCAGGCCTTCCAGAAACGTTTGCTTTCAGTGGAAGACCATTGCACACGATCATAGACGTCAGAAGCCATAGGATGATATTCATGGTAAATTGCTGCCGCTGCTGCTTCATTAGAGTTGCTCCGACTCTGATAAAAATAGATCAGCAGAAAATGATACGTTGACTAAAGCTAAACCACGACAAGGCAATCAAACAATAGAATTAATAATAGCAGATCTGAAATAAGAAATCAGGATGAGGAAAACATAAGATCTTGTGCTCCGCTAATTTGCAAAACCCAAGAAAGGACCCAAGAAGGGTAATAAATAAATAAAACTAAAACTGACAAAGCAAGTGCCAGGCAAGCTATCAAATCACATAGTTGTAGCAGTAGTTAACATGAAAAAAAGAGGTTTAATTCAATTGACAAGATTGTAGAAGAAGCTTGGTACAAATATGAAAAGCGAAAACGACTTTTGGACCATAACTCACAGTAGCAGAGTAGGTGTAGCGTAGCAGCCATGAATTTCAAGTAAGAAACCCTGTCTGTTGTGATGATTTTAATGAAGGTGAGACTAGTGCAAAAAAAAAAAGAAAAAAAAAAGATAATAATTGGCATACATTTAACATGTGCTGAAACAACTGGGTTGCGCTTTGAGATTGGAGCCATTACTGAGCTTCATGAAAGGTGGACAGAAGCAACTAAAAGGATAACATGCGTAAGTTGGCGCCTAGTGTGAATTCCTGAGGATGAAAATTAATTGACAAGGAAAGAGGCAGGAATGATAAAATGACGCGGTGGAGAAATATATCATTTTGAAGTTGAAATGACTATGAGTGGCCCCTTAGTGGTGGTCCAGTACTGTCAAATATTCAGCAGCTTGAATGATTATTAGTATCTTAATATGCACTATGGTAATGCTAAAGCCGGATCTGTGGCATTTCTACTCAGCCAATGGAAGAATAGGTCAACTCACGCCATAGTCGAACACTCCATTCTTCCACAGGGTAGACACCCAACCTAAACCTAGTATAGAAAAGTGAACACAAACCCCACCCCTTTTGTAAGTGGCCTATGCTATCAAGTGCTTCTTCCACCTCATTAACATAATTTGTGCATTTCTTATATCATCCATGCGTTTGCAATTGCATGCTTATTACATTACTTGCTGCCTAGACTAGAGTGCCATTGGTGGATGATGCGTCTACAACTTTCGGGTTAATTACCACTGCTTCTAGCTCCTTAAACTATGTCCTACCATATTCACCACTTCACTTTAGAAATTAAATGGTCATAAGTTCATACATTATCTTCAATGTTTTCAATAATATATATCATACAAGTTGGTAAGGCTTTTCAGTCTGGCCCTCCTAAAGAAGCAAGTGATGGATACGTTTACCTAACACTAGGCAAACTCTAAATGAATGTACCGATTATGTAGATGTAGCAGACTCTTAAAAATATGATTATATTACTAAACAAATTAAAGGAGACAAAAGCAATGGCTCAGCTCTTCCTTGCATATATGTTCAAACACTATCCAATTTTATATATGATCATGGAGCACTACTTTTATGATTTGCAGCTGTGGGGAATAGATGCCTCATTGATTGCTCCCCTGCCCTGCCCTGCCAAGTCCATATTCCTTTTCTTTTCTTTTCTTTTCTTTTGTGGGTGATATATATTTGTTGCTTTGTCTAGTGTGGACTTAACTTATTATATCAAGGGATTCAAATATTCTTTCTTATCTCTAAACCTTCAAGCAATGTTCATTGTTATACAATTTTCATTCCATTTGCATTTACGTATGTATATGTTGTACATATTTTTTTCTTTGCTTTTTAGGAGTATTTGCTGCAAATGATTCCTTGAGGACGGACAACTGCACTTGGACAAGTGATTCCCACCAAATTCTATATAATTATTGTTATGTATATGGATAATAAATTTAACCAAACATCAATCACCTTATAATTGAAGATGGAGTTTAGTTAATTTTATTTTTAAGGTTAATATTCAATGGAAGTTCAAATATTGTCATATTTTCTTTTCTTTCTTAAACTTTTTATTTTTTATCATATATCATGTGTCACTCTTAAAATCTTACTACTAAAGTCTAAAAATTCAATTGGATCCACACATGTTGACTTGCGATGTGATTTAGGATTTACAACCGACCAATTATAAAAAATTAAATCGTTAATCTTAATTTAATATAAATTTATTTATTTAAAGGTTACATCCACACATTAATTTCTAATATAATTATTGTTATATATATAGATAATAAATTAATTTAATGGTTGGTATGTATATGGATAATAAATTAATTTCCAATCAATATATATTTTTAAAACGTACTTATAATAGTGATCAATTAAAAACATTAAGTATTGACATAAGGTCAAAAAATATTTTTTATTTTATTTTTAAATGATATATCTAAAATGATTGGTTTAAATAAATAATAATTGAATAATTATAAAATTACTTAAATAAAAAAATGAAAATCCCCCAGCATGGGGGGGGGGGGGAGACAATGAATAGCAGTTGCAATTATAACTGAAAAAGTGGTTGAAGCGTTGTGTAGGGAAGGCTGCTTTGGCTTTGAAGATGGTCGCTTTTGGTTGGATGAGTGCTAGGTGAGAGAGAGACGTTGATTGAAATCCAAACCAAGGGAAAGGTCAACGATGAGGAGGTGAAACACGTGTCAATAACCCAATCCCCTTTCAAGCTTTACCTATAATGTAGTGCGCAAAACTTGGAATCCCATAAACATATAATAACAGACTTCCGTTCCTTCTCTCTCTAAACGGTCCTCCCTTTCCTACTTCCATGCTTTGGTTTTGCATTTCTTCTTCTTCCTCTTTTAATACTATTTTCTTCTTCTCTTTTACGTTCTAAGTTTTGTTTGTTCTCTTGGACCTTCATAATTACACACATATAAGGTGTACCCAACCTGGCAATGGGGCTGCTTTTAGTTCCTCACACCAACCAATAAAGTTTCCAACTTGCAAAAGAAAAAACAAAACACAAGCTTTTCATACCATACGTCTGGGGTGGAGTGCATCTTAATTGAATCTTTGGATCAGGTGCTTCACCTTTTGGGCAGTTGATTCATGCAAAAATATGGGCTGTCTGTTACCCAATCTGACAGGCACCTTTTTTTCCCCTTTGAAATGATGGGTTAGTGTTATTTGTGTTTTTTTCTTTTTTGGTGGGTTGTGGAGGGGGATCAATGGCTCCAGCGACAGATGTATCTCCACATGCAACAAAACTAGAAGATGGAAGCTTCAAAAGTGGTTTCAATTCAATGGAGGATGAAAATGAAGACACATTGGGGAATATGACCCAAGCCAACGCTGCCAAACCTCCAAGAAGCCTCTCTGCTATACGCCATTGCTCAAGCTCTGCGTGGCTAATCGAACATGTTTGTCTTATCTGCCTTTTCTTTCTTCTTTAAAGTCCTCGGTTGCCTTTATGCTCTTGAGTTAGATTTCCAATAATTCAGTTGCATGATCAAGTTTAACCTGTAAATGTGTATTTACATTAGCATAAACTTGGGGTGAAATTTTCTTTTGAAGAACCAAAACATAAACTTCCCTTGGTAAACTACATTTTGGATTGAACTAAGCTCACCAACTCATGCTAACAATTATATTGTTGTTATTTTCAGTCTATGTAAAAGCTCTATAACGATTTCAGATTTCACCTAAATTGTTGCTTTTGTTTCATGGGATTCATTGTGAATTATTAGCCTCCTTTTTGATGTTCCCCTCGTTTACATTGTCACTCGAGTTGATGCCTGCTGCATAAGTTTTAAAACAAATTTCATGTAAAATAGTTCTGTTTTGGGTTGATGTAGGAATCAGTTATGGGTGCTGCGGGATTGAAGTCACCACCATCACGTGAAGATTCTTGCTTTCTACCTGTATTCCGTTCAGGAAGCTGTTCTGAGAAAGGACCAAAACAATATATGGAAGATGAGTTTATATGTATTGATGATCTGTTTCAGCATCTTGGCCCGGCTGCAAGCTTTCCTTGCCTAGGAGCATTCTATGGGGTGTGTAACTTTTGTTAGGTTAGATTACTTAAATTCAGGACACTGTTTTTGTAATTTCAGCGTATGGAACAATTCCTTTAGTCACCAGCCACCTTAGTACGCCTGTTTCGTAAAGCTTTGCACAATTATCAGATTTATCTAGCTTTGGACTATATATATAATGTAGAACTAAGGTTCTGCCTTTTTTTCCTATAGGTATTTGATGGGCATGGTGGTCTAGATGCAGCATCCTTCACCAGAAAGAACATTCTCAACTTCATTGTTGAAGACGCTAATTTTGCAACTGGAACAAAAAAGGCAGTTAAGCGTGCTTACGTGAAAGCTGATCATGCACTTGCAGATGCTAAATCTCTTGATAGGTCCTCTGGCACCACTGCTTTGACTGCTCTCATTTTGGAAAGGTAAGAAATCTGATGCTAAACATTTACTTTTTTTTAAACATATGCATTGTGCAGTTGGACGTTGATATGGTAAGGTTTGGCAGTGTGACATGATTTAAGTATGGTTGTTTCTGTCAGAACCATGATCATTGCTAATGCTGGGGATTCTCGAGCTGTATTGGGTAAACGAGGAAGAGCAATCGAGTTGTCTAAAGACCACAAACCCAACTGTACATCTGAAAGATTAAGAATCGAGAAACTAGGTGGTGTGATATATGATGGCTACCTGAATGGCCAGCTTTCTGTAGCACGTGCTCTTGGAGACTGGCATATTAAGGGCGCTAAAGGCTCGAAGAGTCCCTTAAGCTGTGAGCCAGAATTGGAAGAAATTTTGCTGACAGAAGAAGATGAGTTTCTGATAATGGGGTGTGATGGACTTTGGGATGTGATGAGTAGCCAATGTGCTGTGACAATGGTGAGGAAGGAGTTGATGCAGCATAATGATCCTGAGAGGTGCTCAAGAGCACTTGTGAAGGAAGCATTACAACGCAACACATGTGATAATCTAACTGTTGTTGTAGTCTGCTTCTCGCCAGACCCACCTCCGAAGATTGAAATTCCGAGATCGTATAAAAGGAGGAGCATATCAGCAGAAGGGCTGGATCTCCTCAAGGGTGTTTTGAACAACGAATGACCGAGTAATAAGAATTGTCTGTATCTTGTACAAAAAAGAAGAAAACAATGGAATTTAAACCAATTGGAGAGCCATTTTTCTGAATAATAACTGGTCCGTCCCACTTGCTGTGACGTGGATAGAAATAGTTGATGATTTCTTGAATCCTGGATAGTGTCCGGTGTATACATTTTTTTTCTTTTTTTTATTAGTATATTTTTTGAATTTGAGTTGGTAACATTTGAGTTACAATCTGAAACTGGTAATAAGTTGCCTGGGGCAACCTCAGCAAGTTTGATGTTAGTTGCAGGGATTTTTTTTCAGGGGCAATTAAGCTCCAAGTATGAGGTTATATTTTAATTGTAACAATTTATTTACTATTAGACACATGAAAAACATCTTACTCCAGAGAAAGTAAAGCTTGTAAAATTTGAGATTGAGATTGTTAATGTTTAATTACTTGCTATTACCTATGTTGCTCGGAATCTCTATCTTCTTAAAGTCCAGATGCCATATAATATCATAGCATCTACGTTGATAATGCTCTATCCATGTGTAGTTTGGCAATGGCATCCAACATGGGCCAAACTTTTAACCTTAAACCCAATATTTATATTAAGTTTAAGCCTACAAATACAATGGACTGGAGTACACTATATTGATCGAGCATAGCCCATTGGGAAGATACGAGCGAAAATGCTGATGCCTATCTATCGCCTATGGATGATTTCGTGAACAGAGAATTGCACCAAAATCATCACTCACTGCTCGCTCTGCTAGAAACAAACAAACTAACTAAAAGAAAGGAGGAATATGTATGTATGTATGTAGGATCCAGGTTCTTGTGTTGGTCTCTTCAAGTATTCATGCCACGGAACAGAACACACAGGGAAAAACCAAACCCAAAAACAAAATAATAAAGTCAGCACAGGGCAAGAGCCAAAAAATCTTACTTATATCTACGATATTTCTTCGTATCTTATCCAAAAGATGTGAAGAAAAAGTTAAGGGGGTGGCAGTGAAATTATGAGTTGAATTTGGAGGGGAGGGAGGGACAGTTTGGCAAACACAGAAAGACAATGTGGTCTCTATCAAATGGCCCACAAAAGATTATGGTGAATCATGCTTAAGCGGCAAACCGACAGTGGCTGCTGAATGGTAGCCTTGCTGGCTTTGATCTTTTTCTTTATTCTCATCTGCTTTGCGTGTTTAACTTCAACTTGTCTACATACTTCAACTGTTGAAGATTTTTTTTAGATAGGTTGCACGGCTTATCCCATCTGCCCCTCTGAACAATTATCATAATCTTATATTCATCTCACCTCATGTGCATTTGAGTTGGTTGTCTGTTTGTACTTTATTTCTTCAAGTAAACGACAAAAGAAAAAGATAGGATCATTAAAAAAATCTTAACGTGCCCCATCCCCTACATTATTTTACAACTTCTGCTCTTTCTTCTGCAGAATGCATATTGTAAAGGGGTATTTTCAGCTCCCATTTAGATCTGTCAAACTCCATCAAGTTGCACTCGTCTGTCTGTCTTTACCTAATAACAAGTGAACTGAAACAACATTCCCATCTATTCTCATCTCCTCCGTCTAAGAATTAAAACATCCCAAGTTCTCAACCAATCTACTCTTGTTTTTCTTCAAAATCTTACACTCATCACTCTTTTGGTCCAGATATGGGGTTTGATAAGGAAGCAAGCTCATCCTCGCATGTGCTGCAAGTGCCACCCCTCCCAAGAGAAGATACCCCCTTGTTGGGCCAACCACGTCGCCTGTCTTCCCAGTCAAAGACCTTTGCAAACGTCTTTATAGCTATAGTTGGAGCAGGCGTCCTCGGCCTTCCTTACACCTTCAAGAAAACTGGCTGGCTCATGGGCTCCCTCATGCTCTTCTCTGTTGCTCTCCTAGCCTATCACTGCATGATGCTTTTGGTTTTTACTCGCCGCAAGCTGGAGTCTATCCATGGCTTCTCCAAGATCAACTCCTTCGGTGATCTTGGCTTCGAGGTTTGTGGCCCCCTTGGTCGCTTTGCGGTAGATATCATGATAGTTCTTGCCCAAGCTGGTTTCTGCATTAGTTACCTCATTTTTATTGCCAACACTTTAGCCTATGTCTTTAATGCTGACAATCAGGCAAGTATTCTTGGGTTCAGTTCCAAGACTGTTTATCTGTGGGCTTGTTTTCCATTCCAGTTAGGTTTGAATTCAATTGCAACGTTGACCCATTTAGCTCCTTTGAGTATCTTTGCGGATGTAGTAGATCTTGCAGCTGTGGGAGTGGTGATGGTAGAGGATGTTTTGGTTTTCTTGAAGAATAGACCCGAGTTAAAGGCTTTCGGTGGTTTCTCTGTATTTTTTTATGGCCTGGGGGTGGCTGTTTATTCTTTTGAAGGAATAGGGATGATATTGCCATTGGAATTAGAGGCTAAATACAAAGATAAGTTTGGGAAAGTATTGGCCTTATGCATGGCATTCATTTCTCTGCTGTATGGAGCATTTGGGATATTGGGATACATGGCTTTTGGTGAAGAGACCAAAGATATAATCACTACCAACCTGGGAGCAGGGTTAATAAGCACTCTGGTGCAACTGGGTCTATGTGTGAACCTGTTTATAACATTCCCATTGATGATGAACCCAGTTTACGAGGTGGTGGAGAGGCGGTTGTGTGATTCTAGATACTGCTTATGGCTAAGGTGGGTAGTTGTTTTGGGGGTAAGTTTAGTGGCACTGCTGGTCCCAAATTTTGCAGATTTCTTGTCTCTAGTGGGCAGTAGTGTCTGCTGTGCTCTGGGGTTTGTGTTGCCTGCTGCTTTTCATTTGATGGTATTCAAGAAGGAATTAGGGTGGGATGGATTGATTATGGATGCAGTCATTGTGGTTCTGGGTGTGATTATGGGAGTCTCAGGAACCTGGTCTTCGCTCCTGGAGATATTTGCGTCCAAGGCCTAATGATTTCCTTTCTTTTTTCCTCTCTTGAGGTGAGGTGATCATATGAACGACTGTTAATACCAATGATTGAGAAGAAAGACATACAACTTGGCCATGTATGATACCATTTAATTCCTCCACAAATTGGTGTATTTTCATAACAGTTCAATCATTGTGTTTGTGTACATTTTTCTCTCTATGCTGCTTCTATTGTCAAATCATAGCAAATTGCAACTTGTAATCGGCAGGGTGAACGAAATAATACTATTTGAGAAAAGGAATACACCAGCAAGTTGCACTGCATGAAAAACGAGTTTATATACAATTTTATATTTTACATATCAGATGCTAATCACCTACAACCAGACTCCAATAAAATATATAATGATTAAGCACCTTTTATCATTTATTCTATACATATAGAGAGAGCAAAATCTTAAATCACAAGAACACCTGATTTAATTGCCTTTATATTTTTCGCTTTCACTAAAAAGCACTCCGTTTATCAGAATCTTCTCTCGGACTCTGGCTCTCCACTGATGTCTTAAATGGCCCAGTTGACCTGAATGGATCAGTATCATCAAACAGTGGTAACTCATGACCATGATCAAATCCTCTACTGCTTCGTGTGGAACCAAACCTTGCTAGCGAATGTTGTGCATCAAACCAATCATACCCATAACCATTATCAAGCGAGGAGAGTTGAAAGAGTCCATTTTCTTGAATGCTGAATGAATCATACCCAGAGCTACTATCAAATGACTAATCTTCCCATCCTTCACAAAACTTCTGGGAGCTCCCATAATGATAAGCAGGGGTACCTGGAACAGAATCAGCAAAAATAGACGAGGTTTGCCCCTTGAACAACTTATCCTCATAGACAGGAGAGCTTGGAATAGATTCTGCAAATATGGCCGAATTCTTCCCCTTGAACATGTTATCTGTATAGGCAGGAGTGCTAGGAACAGAATCAGCAAAAATAGATGAGCTCTTTCCCTTGAACATGTTATCTGCATAGGCAGGAGAATTAGGAACAGAATCTGCAAAAATAGATGAGCTCTTCCCCTTGAAGACTTTGTTTTTATAAGCAGGGCTGCTTGGAATAGAATCCGCAAAAATAGACGAGCTTTTCCCGTGGAACATGTCCCCTATGTAGGCAGGGATTCTCGGAACAGAATCCTCAAAAGTGAACGGGCCTTTCCCTGGGAACAAGTTTTCTGTTTGGGAGGACTGCGTTCTTATGGGCTTTATGTTGAAGTCACCAAGACCAAATGTAGAGTTATTATCATGCTCATCAGGATCCATTTTCTCCTGCAAAGGACGTATTCTTTAGACCATTTGTGGTTTTCATTACAATTCTGACAAATCTTCTCATCAAACAAACAACATCCAGTCGGGAAAAGATTGAATGAAGACAAAATACTAGAATTTTGATATCCACAGAAAGTGATAAAAAGAATCTAAGGCTTCCTTATGATAAAAAGACAGCACCACTACTGTTTGTCACATAAGAATCCTGGAATTCTTGAGATGCTTATCTTCTGTACTACTTATAGCTGGACTTCCAGAGGGACTTTCTTCCAGGCTATCCTCTCTTTGCTCATTTGCCAAGTCTTTCTCATGGATCCATTCGCTTGTATTAAGAATCTTACATGTGTTAGCGCCAGCAGCCGTTTCCTTTTGAACTTGTGAAACTTTTGGTTTTGGAGGGGCTATGACATTTTGTATATCACGAGTGAGCTCCTTTACACATGTGAATCCTAAAAGGAGAGTTAGTGACAGTTCATCAGAATTGTATACAGATTACAGAATAGTCAGAAGAAAGTACCATGTCAAATTGATACATTACAATCAACATTATGTTAAGGACATGCAAAGTCCATTACTAAATGCGGTTCACCAAGCACTATAGTTTGGACAACAAAAGATAAAAATGCCCTAAAGATACATACTTGTTTCTTCAAACTTGTCCCAATCTTCATACCAATCAGCCGCGAGGTTTGGAAAAGAGTTCTTTCATTGCGCGAGGTTCGAAGATCAGTTACAGGATGGCAAAGAGAATTGCATTGGGCTATTGAGAAATTTAAAGGGAAGACAATGTTGATTGCTATTCTTAAGGTTCCATGGAATGTGCACATTTACTTGATAGGCGAGAAAGAGAAAATAAATTGTTGAAACATTTGCCATATATATAGTGTTTATTTTTATCCCATGTGCCAACATAATCAGAAATCAGAAAATAAACTGTATTGAGAGTAATAGATCAGTTAAATAGTAAAATAGAATCTCATCTTTACACGTATAGGTAGTTTATAAGATGACCAATAGCTGCTCAAAATGCAACCTAGTGATCCACCAGTTATATCCATGCAGATATTGCATGACCAACATGACACTTCAAGGACAAAAATATTTTAACCAGCATAATTGAGCTAGCAGTAGATAAACCAGAAACTGACAATCAACCAATCATAGACTACCTCTAAGTGAGCCTCCAGCTTAAGAACAGATGGCGTGACTGATCACCGGTAATTTTTCCATCTCTATCGGTGTCAACTTGTACAAATACTTTTGTGTACTTCTGTACATCAGATTGAGTTATCTTAGGCCATGGGGGCTGAGATTGAGTTGATTCTCTAGAAGCCAAGTTCCCAGGTCCAGCAGGAAATCCAGTTGAACCAGAGGCCGCATTGCTTTGGACTGTAACCTGCTGGTTCAGTTTACTTGTTGGATGACCGTATGATACTGACCACCCACATGTTGTTGAGAAAGTGTACTCAGCAAATAATCAGTTGGCCTTGGCTTTAGAGAAGTACGGGGACCTGGTACTGGAATGGAGGTCATTGAGACAGTTGAGCTAGTTGCAGGTGATGCGGCTGCCAAAGAAGTTGCTTTGACTGCAATGAAGTTGCAGAGAAGTCACCAAGAAAGGAATCAGAGACAAACCCCTTTCCCGAAGCAACCAGTTCTTTGGGATCCTTTTCTGTTAACTGGCTGGATGGCATATCTTGCCTTTTTACAGTAGTAGAGGATATCTGCCTAGGAGTTGCTAGCGGTCTTGGTTGCATAAAAAGTGTCAAACCCAAAGATGTCTGTCCAAATCCATCTTGGCTCGTAGAAGGACCAATACCTTGGCTATGAACTTGGTTATTAGCACCACCTATAAGACCACCCGAGTTTCTACTTTGCCAATTAATTGAGGAGTTTGAAGTTGGAAGACGAGGAGCCACAATGTTACCTCCCATCAGCATGCCTTGTGCAGCAAGAACTTGCTCTGTCTGTGATGAAATGATGGAAGGCATTGCTTGGGTTGGCCTCATAACCTGGTTTTGCTGTGATTGGAGATGCTGATGATTTACACCTACATTACCAAGGCCAGGTGTCCCTAGTGTTGCTAGATTGGACTGTGGTGTAGGTACAGTTGCAAGGTTTATCTGGGGAGCAGGAATTTTAGCTGAAGCAGGGCCGTACAGTGCAGCATTTATCATATCTGGAGTCAAATCTCGCTTACTTTGTGCCACAGTAACAAATTTAAGGGCATTATAAAATTCTTGTCTACCAAGATAACCTAGTGTCTGCTGGTCAGCATGCATCAAGACCTGCAAATAGAAACATCAATTGAGTGCGACAAAAGGAATGTTCCCACAAATTAAACCAAACAGATACAATAATTCTCCACAAGGACAAGAGTTGTAAAACAATCTACCGAACCCCTAGAAGTATTAGGTACCAGTTCTTTCCGAGCAGTGCACTGCTAAAAAACATTTTGATGTTCTCCATATGATTTTTGAACAAAAAATGATAGTATGATACTTAAGAAAAAAAATAAAAGCATGTCAGTAGTGGCTCATACATAATATCGCTACAAATTAAAGAAGAATTAACTTGCTAAGCTGAGTGAAAACCATATAACAATTTTGTGTTGTCGTTCTCCTTTTATCTCAACCAAAACCAACGAATGGAATAACAACTGAATGGGAAAAAGAAGTCAAACTAACTCCAACAAAAAAAAAAATCACCGAGCAAAGAAGAAAGGTTCAGTATGATTTGTAGGAGAAACAGAAAAGGCAAGAGGGAAATGACCTGAGAGAGAGCGTTCTGGGACCAAATTGGAGCTTTGAAAAAAGGCAACAGCCTCGGCTCCACTGATCTGGCGTTCCTAAAATAAGCAACGAACAGATCGGTATTGTTAGGAATATCCCGCCACCGCCAAGCTGGAATTTAAAGTTCCAGGATTGGAAAAAACGTCGAGGAATAGAAAATCAGATGGGAAATGGATACATAACATAACCATAAATCATCCAATTCCACAGTCGAAATGTTAAAGAACACTAAACTGATTGCTTGCACCCGACGAAATCAGAAATTAGAAAACTTCAAAGGGCCACCTACGATGTTGATTGGCTTACCTAGGCGGGAAGTGACGTCGTTTGTTTTATTGACCGTGTCGCACACAAATTACATACTGCAACTTGCGGCCTCAGTCAGTGTTATAAAAGGGATTATAACACTACTGGTATTAAACTATTAATACTTGGGAAAAAAAGTAATGATACTATAGTTGAGCAAAAACAAGCAATCATGTAATTAGCGATGATGCATTAGATCTCATCAGAAACCAAAAAGGGCAGGTGGAAGATGAAACTAAGTCATCGTCCAAACCTAAGACAAACATCACCCCACCTACTTACCTACTAGATCGCTAATGAGCCAGGTGAGGATCATTATATGGGCTTCCGGGATGAAAACCAAATGCAAATTGCCCAAAGCCCAAGCCAACATGTCCAGGGGGCAAGCAAAAGAGCCTTATGTTCAAATGAGGATGGCGCAGCAGGGAGGGCGGCACCATGAAGCCAACATGGGACGGGACACCTGTTGCATTATTTTGCACCGTTTCTATTCAAAGCCACACACAAAATTAACACACCCCCCGCCCAAAAATAGCAAACCATAAAAAAAGCACCAGGCCACAACAAAAAGGAAAGTAAAAAAAAAGGATAATAAAGCAAACAAATCGCCAAATATATAAACAAAAAACTAACCCAACAATCGACGAAAAAACAAATTCCGTTTTTTCGTTAATTTCCTCCCAACGCTGATCCGATCACAATTGCCGACATGTCTTGTTCTTCATCATCGGGCTCGGAGGAAGATGACGAGGGAATCGACTCTTACAGGAAAGGAGGATATCATGCCGTCCGGATCGGCGATCCATTCGCCGCTGGTCGTTACATCGCTCAGAGGAAGCTGGGTTGGGGTCAGTTCTCCACTGTTTGGCTCGCTTACGATACCCAATCCTCTGTATGTCCCTCCTGTTCCTTCACCTTAGATTTTCTTCTGCTTTTTTTTTTTTATGATCTGGGTCTTATTTCATTTTGCACCTTTTTTTTTTTTTTGTTCTGGGTCTTATAGGCTCTGCTTTCCGTTTAACCGTTATTGTCAGTATCCCCTTTCCCGCAAGTATTCATTTTTGGCTTTTTCTATAAAGAATCTCTACGACATTATTATCCGTTTCGTTTCTTCTTACTCTTTTTTGGGATCGGCGATTGATGCCTAGATATTTTGCTATAAGTATATGGTCAGATGAAATATGCAATAATAATCAGGTTGATTAAACTTTTTAAAGGAAAAAAGAAAACCTGATCTGAAATCTGAATAGTATTTCTTGTATGAGTTGTCAAATTCTTTGCTTTTTGTAATCTTATGCTTCCTCTTGATAAAAGATGTTGATTTTTGGAAATTTTCTTGAAAAAAAAAGAGAGGGTATCCCTTGATTTTTCTTGATTAGCATCATTGTATTATCTAAACCATTTCTCTTTTGAACCAGAAATATGTTGCTCTAAAGATCCAGAAAAGCGCACAACAATTTGCACAAGCTGCACTTCATGAAATTGATGTCCTTTCATCTATTGCTGACGGAGACCCCTCAAACTCGAAGTGTGTGGTGCACCTGATTGACCACTTTAAGCACAGTGGTCCAAATGGCCAACATCTATGCATGGTCCTCGAATTCCTCGGTGATAGCTTACTTCAATTAATCAGGTTTAACCGTTACAAAGGGCTTGAATTGAATAAAGTTAGGGAGATCTGCAAATGCATTTTGATAGCCCTGGATTACTTGCATAGGGAGGTTGGTATAATCCACACGGATTTAAAGCCTGAAAATATTCTTCTCTTTTCCACTATTGATCCAGCCAAGGATCCAGTTAGATCTGGTCTTACTCCAATTCTTGAAAGGCCTGAGGGGGGCACCCTAAATGGTGGATCTACCATGAACATCATTGAGAAAAAATTGAAACGGAGAGCCAGAAGAGCAGTTGCTAATATAGGTGTTAGAAGAGATTCAATGGGAGTAGAAGCTCCAAAACCTGCAAGATGTCTTGATGGGATTGATATGAGGTGCAAGGTTGTGGACTTTGGAAACGCATGTTGGGCTGACAAACGATTTGCAGAAGAGATTCAAACAAGGCAGTATAGAGCTCCTGAGGTCATACTTCTATCTGGGTATACCTTTTCCGTTGATATGTGGTCATTTGCTTGCATAGCCTTTGAGCTCGCTACTGGTGACATGATGTTTGCTCCTAAAACAGGACAAGGCTTCAGCGAAGATGAGGTATGACTGTTCTATGCATCACACTTTGGAAATGATTTTCCTTGTCCTATTTTTGCGGGGTATGTGTTTAGAAAATAGGAATAGGAAGTAGCTCAAGGAAAACAGTATTTTCTATTTGTCTGGCATGATGCCAGATTAGGATCATCTTTGTTCTTCACCTATCATATATTTAGTTATTCTACTTGCATTGCAGCTGTCATATTACCATTTTTTTCATCCTTCCCCTCTGATCCTGCCATTATAGTGTGATCTGGTTTCTTTTCTTATAGGTATCATACCAGAAAAGAGCTATAAAAAATAACTGTGCTGAGTAGAAGGCAGGCCTGCATCATAGTAATCATGTTCATATTTAAGTCAAATCAAATTAGTTTTTTCATATACACATGTGAAGTGTCTCATGGTTTTAACAGCGGCACTTGTTACTGAGATTTAGTTATTGTCTTTGATTAGCATATTATTATGAATATATTTATATGCCCACTATTATTTGTTTGTTTGTTTGTTTGTTTGTTTATTTATGGATCATAATAATAATAATTAATAATAACCCTATAGATAAAAGGAGGAAAGGACCACTGGGAATAATATTAGTCATTTGGTTGCTTGCAGGATCACCTTGCTCTCATGATGGAACTTCTTGGAAAGATGCCTCGGAAGGTAAAATTATTTCTATATTAATGTCCTTTCCTAGTTATAAAATTGTTGTGATAGAAATGTTAATATATGCATGTGAAACCAGATTGCCGTTGGAGGAGCTCGATCAAAAGATTTTTTTGACAGGCATGGGGATCTGAAGAGGATTCGGAGACTGAAGTTCCTGCCACTGGATCGATTGTTGGTGACTAAATATAAATTCTCTGAGACTGATGCACGTGAGTTTTTGGAGTTTCTTTCTCCTCTTCTTGATTTTTCCCCAGAGAAGCGACCAACTGCTCAGCAGTGTCTGCAACACCCATGGCTGAACCTGAGGAGGTCAGATGGTCAATCTAACATGGATGCTGGAATGAGCAAACTTAAGATTTAAGGTGGGCAAGAGAAGAAGGGATTAAAGATTCCTCCCTCCACCTGTACGACTATTGATTGTGTTTGTTTTAATTGTTTTAATTTTTTGGGCTTGTGACATTTTCAATAAGATTTTTTTTTTTTTCTTCTTCTTCTTCTTATTTTTGATTAATGGTTAACCAAGTATAAAGTAATAACTATTGTGAGGAAATGACAAGGGAGTTTTAACTTCGATAACTGAATGTGTTGCTCACATTGTTTTCAAGTTAATTATATACCAGTTCCATATTATGATTGGAACACCATTACCATCCAGCTATTCTACTCCAAGTTTTCTTCAGTTATGATTATGAATCACACGGCTATGTGTCAGATAAGTGTTGAATGAATCCTCTTTCTTGTCATCATGTCATGATTTGGATCAACCACTTTGCTCATCAATTATTGATTCTTCTTGTAGAAAAAAGGGGTTGTTGTTATATAGATTTCCAAGAGCAATCGGTGTAGTAGATAAGAGTGCTGATTTCAACTTTATTTCTATAGATGAAATTTTAAAATTAACAAAAAAGTGCTCACGTTTAGCTATTGAGAGAGTAAGAGTGTTGCACGTATAATTGTGTTCCTCCTTCCTTTTCTCCTCTCTATACACAACCAAATATCCTTCTCCAATTTTTGGTATAACTTGGGAGAGCCGATCGCAAACGAAAAAAAAAAACAAAGCACCACATTACTACACTTTAGCAACTGTCAGCAGGTCCTAGATGAATTCATCAATATTTACCGCAAGACATTGAGAGAAAAAAAATGCGTTCACGAATGCCAAGATCTATCATAGTCCTTAAAAGAAACGCCATGGTTAGATGATGGATTGCTAGGTCAAGGTGTAAATATGTTTCAGCAACCTCAACTTCACTGGTATCCTTCATTAAACTCGTTAGATTATGAACGTGTTTCTGTATCCATCAATCATGCATCTCATAAACAACACAAATGCATTTTATACGGCCATAATTTAAAATAAAGGAGAACCACCCCAAATTGAGGGAGAAGAAAATAATGAATCAACTGCAGAAATAACAATACCAAGGGCAGTAAAGTTTCAGAACATCTAGCATCATCCAAGAATGCGGGATGAATATGCAACAAAACAAAAACATCTAAATTTATTGCATTCCTCTTTATCTCAAATCCAAATATTGCTATCATTTTATGCAGCAAGCACTATTAGTAAAGTGTAGAGGCAAGCAATTGAACATTCAAATATACATTCTGTCAATTCAACTTCCTTACAAAACCAGTAACGAGCAAAGAGATAAATGGAGTAAAGTCGTTCCTAATTTCCTATAAAAGAAAATTATGAATCCTACCTCAGCTATTAACCTCAACCCTTGAAGCAACCTGTTACAAGAACAGGATTTGAATATTATGATTGCATGACTTTGTTTTGTTTGATACATGCAGGGGCCTTGAAATCCTGGCATTTCCGCATACCTTCGATTGAAATAACACCATCATCAGAGGGCTCCAAAGAATAAAAGGTCTTAACAGCAGCAGTAGAATTATCCATGTTCTTTTCAGTCAATAGAGAGCTCTTAGTAATCATATCTTCCTTGGGATTCACTCGATCCCTAAAGGAACAAATGCTTAAGGGCAGCCTCTTTAACTTCATTCTTCCCCTTTTTTTACTAGGGGTTACATCGTCACAAGCTTTTTCCTTCAAATGGCTTGATTCTGCTTCACCATTATCCAACTCTGATTTCCCAGATTTTTCATATTTAGCACCCTTTGCCTCTGCTTTAACTGATTCTTCCATTGAGTCCCCAGAATCAATTTCACCTGCTATAGAACCTCCATTGCATGTAGAAGACGGGCTTCCTCCCAATACAATACCCCCATTGGAAGCTTTTTTTTTCTCAAGAGTTGGCATGATCTTAGGCCTTTTATGTTTATGACCTCTCCATTCAGAAGTTGGTGAATTCTTTGAGATTCTTGGGGAACTGTTGATTGCTCGGTGCAACTTCCGTGCTAACTCTTCATCTGTCCTAGGACTCTCAATTGGTTCGTGTTTCTTGTACAAGAGTTGAACAGGGACATGTTTCTTGAGCTTATTCTTTTTTAGGTGTCTTTCCTTATTAATCGTGTCTTCAGAAAATTTTGCTACCATGTCCAATGCATTCTTAGCTGCAGCAACAGCTTTAGCTGCAATTGCAGCCTTCTCCTCTGCAGCAGCTCTGGCAGCCTCAGCAGCTTTAGCAGCAGATGTAGCTGCTGCTCTTGAGGCCTCCAAAATCTCCTCAGGAGAAAGATTTGGGTTATATAAATGGGAACTCATCAATAAATTTTTAAGATGGTCATTAACATCACTTGAAGAAGTAGAAGGCGAGTGTGAGGGTGAGGGTGAGGGTGAAGGTGAAGGTGAAGGTGAAGGTGAAGGAGGAGATGAAGAGGAAGAAGCCACTGCAGGCTGATCTGAAGCACCATTGGCATTGGATGCCTGTTTCTTAAATCCTGCAAGCAGGCGCTTCCGGGGAGGCAGGAGGACATCCGCATCCAAGTGATTGATGTCACAAATGTTAGCCTCCATTAATATCCCTTCTCCGATTTATTAAAATCTGAAACACCAAAGCACAGGTAATTTGTCTACATAGATAGTCTAGCCGCTCGAATCACATCCACGTTAAAACATCAATAATCATAGATTCCCGATGTTAAATTGTAAACAAAACACAAAACAAAATCTGAATTCTCATCACAGTAATAGTAACAGCAAAAACCCATCAAATTTGGAAAAAGAAGATGTGCAGATTTGGAAAGCAGCATAAATTCAAGCGGTTCTAATAGATAAATCGGAATTGAAAGACGTTTCACGTGTTGTAAATGACATAAACAACGTAAATTTGAAAACCCTACCGGCATATTCGGTTATACAAGAGCTTCCCGTAAAACCAAAAGAATAATAAAGACAGAAAGTCAACAAAAAGATCATCATGCAATGGAAATGAATAGCCAAGTTAAAGATTATATTGGAATAGGTAACATGAATGAAAGAAACAAAATTAAAACGTAAAATAGGTTGATTGATAGAAGAAAAATGGAAAATTACAGGAAAGCAAACGCAACGTGAAGCGAAAATGCGAATCAACAAGCTCTGATCGAATGAAATTATGAGATGTAAATGAAAACAGAGTGAATTAAAAGAAAAAAAAAGGATGGATTTTGATTCAATACCTGATCATTTATGCAGGGGCTGTTTGCTGCTTGGTTGGTGTCACAGATAAAGAGAGAGTTTTTGTTTGTTTGGATTGCAGGAAAAGAGAGATGATTTAAGAGATTTGAGAAGAAGGAAATTAGGGTTTTTTAATTTATTTATGTCATATTATTATATAGGGTACACATTTGTGTTAGTTTTGAAGATGAGAGGGAGCGAGCGAGGGTCCAGTGTAGGGAATAAGGAAAAGGAAAAACGAAGATCTTGTGTCGTGTTACTAACTACTATACTAATGAAATTTAATTATTTAGGATTATTTAGCTAATACTAATACTAATGCTATTGTAACCCAGCCCAGCCCAGCCCACGAAAGTACCAAACTGAAAAAGTGAATTGCGAAACGAGGGAAAAAAACTGAAATGCGCGAAACCAATGCGATAAACCCTAAACCTTATTTGTTTTCTCCGCAATAAAAATTGCTTCTCGTATTTTCTTAAGAAAAGGCTTTCCCAATCCTAATTTGTTGCTAATTACTCGTTTTCCCCCGGAGCACTCTTTTTTCTTTTTGGTGTATTTAAAGCGGATTGGTTTTGATGCGTATGTTTGTTTAATTTTCTACATGAGCTAGGTTAGGCTTGTAATGGGGAGTATTAAGCCCTTGCCAGATGCTGTTCGTAGTACAGTGCGTTCTGCCACTATCTTGTTTGACCTCACTAGGGTTGTGGAGGAGCTCATTTTCAACAGCCTCGATGCTGCTGCGTCCAAGGTCGTAAATTTCAACAACTAACTCGTAAATAATTTCTACGATGGGAACTCTGTGTTAAGATTCGTGGTTTCTTTATTGTTTCAGGTGTCAGTCTTTCTAAGTGTTGGGAGCAGCTATGTCAAAGTGGTGGATGATGGTAATAGCTGTCATGCCTTTCGTTGCTAATAGCTTTAGTCGATTGTCACGTCCATCCAGGTTTCATGTTTGATTTTATTTTATTTTATTTGTTGCTAATATGCTTTCAGGATCTGGTATTTCTCGGGATGGATTGGTGCTACTGGGAGAAAGATATGGTTAGCTTCGTAATATACTTGTCGATGCTGCCTTTTATTTCCTTATTTTCTGTAATGCCTTCAATTTGTTTTCTCACTAACTCACAGTGCTCGCTTCATTTCTCTTTATCCATTGCCAGTAACGTCCAAACTTAACCATCTGAGTGATTTGGATGCTGCCAGCAGTAGCTTTGGCTTTCGGGGAGAAGCTTTAGCTTCTGTATCTGATGTAGCTTTGGTAGAAATAGTAACAAAAGCTTATGGAAGACCAAATGGATATCGCAAGGTGATAAAGGTATCTACAGTGGCTATTTTGTTATAAACTTCTTTTTTCTTTGCTAATCATTTTGGTATTGGCTGCAATTAAAATTCTCTTGGTTCTTTCTTTCCAGGGGTCCAAGTGTTTGTATCTTGGAATTGATGATGACAGGAAAGATACGGGCACAACAGGTAAGGCGTTATCTGGCCACTGCATTTGTTGTTAGTTCACTGGTATTATTGCTTGACTTGAAGATCTGTTCTTGTCCATTTAATGTTGAAATCGTGTTAGACCAATCTGTTTGCCTCACTTTCTCAAAGCTTTTGGTGTTTAGCCTGAAGAGAGCAGATGTTATTCTAGCTTTGAAGTTATATATAAAAAAAGTTACAGCTA
The DNA here is from genome assembly GCF_025698545.1 of Gossypium raimondii. NCBI lineage: Eukaryota > Viridiplantae > Streptophyta > Magnoliopsida > Malvales > Malvaceae > Gossypium > Gossypium raimondii. Next base: position 118,372 of record NC_068566.1, read on the forward strand.
GGTAACCTTAAGTATTAGGAGAAGACACAAATCGGTGAGAAACCACTTAAAATAATAGGAAAAGAAGGCCTGTTTTTCTTTCAATTTTTTCTTTTCTTCATCGACTAATGTCTTGATTCCATACAGTTGTTGTGCGTGATTTATTTTACAACCAACCTGTTCGGAAGAAACAAATGCTATCCAGGTTTGTCTTTTTAATCTCCAATTTCTTGTTTCCCTTATGATTAAGCATAGTTTATGAAACTGGCTCTTGGTTGCACCTTGTGAAATCTCTACCATTACACTGAATCGACGCACCTGTGATTTGTAATGCTGAATTTGAAGCCCGAAGAAGGTGTTGCACTCTGTTAAAAAGTGTGTATTCAGAATTGCTCTTGTTCACCCAATGGTTTACTTCAATCTTATTGATATTGAGAGGTATGTTCTTGTCAAATTTCATTGTTGGAACTCTGTCATTCATGTTCCTTTTCCTTTTTCTTTTTTCTTTTTTTTTTAACTTTATTGTTTGTTGAATTAAGTGAGGATGAGCTTCTCTCTGTGCATCCTTCCTCTTCCCCTTTGCCTCTTCTGATGAGTGGTCTTGGAATTGAGGACTGTGCTTGTCTGCAGAAGCTGAATGCTAGTGATGGTTCCCTCAAGCTTTCAGGCTACATATCTGGTCCTTGTGATGATTTTACTTCTAAGGTAGAATAATTATTTTGATTAACTGCATAAGTGTTTCATAATTTTTATATTCTAGATTCCTTCTTATGATGTTCTTTTCTTTTCTGGCAGGCCTTTCAATATGTCTGTATCCACTGAATATCTGGGACCATTATATGGCTAGTCAATATGAAGACATTGTTTATCATCAATTTCGTTTTGGACCTTGACAATGTCAGATATCAATTCAAGACTTGTCTGCAAGGGTCCCATTCATAAGTTGCTGAACAACATGGCTACGAGTTTCGAGTCTTTACATCCAGAGAAGAAGGCTAATAACTGGACCAAGAATGGAAAAAGGAGTAGATCTCAAGTGGTTCCATCATACATAATTAACATTAGCTGCCCACCATCTTTATATGATTTAACCTTTGAACCATCAAAGACATATGTCGAATTCAAGGTAATATGCAGTCTAATTGAGAACCATGATTTAGTTTGCATTTGTATTGGTTAAAACATTTTCTTTTCGAGGAGGAACCTTAGCATCCGGTTCAAAATAATGTTTATTAAAACATTTGAAAACTACTTTGAACTTTTTTCATTTTCTTATAACAAACTCGGAATTGCTTGCTTCTATTGTGTAGAAGTATGGCCAGAATACTCAATGCTGCTTTCCATGATAGTGAAGTGTCACCTTTGGCCTTTGTATGTCATTGTGTTTTGTCACTAGCTCCTTGTACATTGTGGAACCTTTCAACGTGGTACAGTACCTCTAAAATGTGTAATGTAGTATATGTACTATCATTCTGTGTGAAAATCTAGCACCCTGTGGTTAACAATGTTAACTAAAACAGCTGATGTGACCTCCATCCAATCACATGTTGATACATGAGAAATAATGCCAATTTTTTCTACTTTTTCTCCCGTCCCCCTTTTCTCCTTCAATCTATCAACTTTCTTGTCAAGCCTGGCTAGTCATTTGCTGGATCTAGCCTGAGGGTCAAATTTGCAGTGAAACTGGTCTGTTTCAAGCCTATTTCAACCTGCCAATACTGGTTCCGGCCTCCTGTGCCCTCTGGTTTGCTGGATTTGGTCTGAAAGTTGGCAATAATGTCATCCACCTTAACGTTGTTAGCCGCTAGTGCCATTTTAATAGACTAATGGTAGTATAGATGCCATATTACACAATTTTAAAGTACATATGCCACATTGAAAATTTTCTTGAAGCACCACGGAATATGACATTATTCCTTCAATAATAAATGACAGTGTGTATGGTGATCAGATGGACTTTGCACATAAGTTGGACATACTTTACCTTTTTTCCCTTTGGGTATACACTTTATTCATTAATTGCAGGATTAAAACATTATTAATTTGTGTGGTTACCTTTAAAAGTCATCTGCCTAATGTCGTAATTCAACTTTTCATTTGTTTAATCCTCAGTGGTGAGTTTATTTTTGCCTTTTTCTAAAAACAAGAAATTTTGGGCACTTAGGGTTATTAGGAACTTCAGAAAGTTGTTAATTCAACCTCAAATCTCTCTCTCTCTCTCTCTGTGTTTCTTTCTTGCCAGGATTGGAGACCTGTATGTACCTTAATTGAGACAGCAGTTCAACACCTCTGGAGGAAAAATATTAGTTATGGTATGCTCTCAGCCATACAGAACAAAGTGCTTATTATGGTTGTTTTTGTTATGACTCCTGAAGCTATCAAGTTATAATTGGTTTCTTATCTAATCCTTTAACTCATGCAGCTGATGGATTAGGACAAGCTGAAACCCTGAAGGAAGATGCAAATATTTTGAATGTTGCAGAAGGTGCCCTTCAATATGTTATTGGCCAAAAATTCTCTTTGGACATGATGTGAATGAATATCCAATCATGCTTTCACAGAAAGTTATTGCCTTTTGCAATGCTAACTCTCTTGCATGCTTCATTTATTTTTTCAACGCTTGTTCTGCAGATTTTTTTGATGGATCATCAGTGGACTTGGAATTTGCAACGAGGAAGAGGACTAAAAAGTATCAACCATCTTCTTCATTGGACAAGCTAACCATAGATAATTTGTTTCTTATGGACCATGAAGATACGCCATTTGAGGAGTGCAATGGAAATACTGCACAATTTAAAGATCAGCAGAATGATATGAAGTTTGTTCATTGGACTGACTATTCTTTTCAAAGTTTGGGTGATTTCCTTTCCAAAGGTGGCTCCATAGTAAACCAAAGGAGTGATTGGCATCTTTGGTCATCTGATAACAATATTTTAGCAGAAGATCACTTCTTGGAAAATAGATTTATTGCTTCAGGAAGACCAAACTATCATGTGAACAACAATAATATAAGTTCAAAGTTAGGTAATGAATCCCTCAAGTTTGAGAGTTGTGTGACCAATGAAACAGTTAGGAGTGTTTTTCCTTTTGATAGTCATGAACTTTGCAATGACTTGCAGTTTAGGAAAAATATCAGCAAACCTTTTATGCAAAGTTGCTCCTTCCAAAGAAACCGGCCACTTGACAGGGAATTGGTTGAAAGTGACGTAGGAGTTGACTCACCAATTGATAGCCTTAAGACAAAAAGGAAGTGGGTCTGCTCAAATGATGGCTTCAATATGATGGAAGTTGATTTCGGTGACCAGACATTTGATCACCTTTCAAAGACTGCATGGCAGGATGGACCCAAGCTTGTAAGAACAAATAACATTCCTACAGATTGTGATGTTTTAAGAAGAGCTTCTGTGAAGTTGTTTCTGTCATGTGGAGATGTTTCTGTTGAAGAGAATGGCCTAGTATCTGGTTCAGTCATGCTAGCTGAAAACCTTGCCTCTGGTCATCAGTCTTTAAGTTTGGGATTGTGTTCAGGAACCTCAAACCCCTTTGCCCAATTCAGTTATCAGAATGCAATAGAAGGGAGCTTCAGATCTGAGAAAAGGACTAACTTTGGGCATTTCTCTGATGGTGAAGACGAGGACAACCAATTTGGTGTTGATCTAATCTCAAGGGGCTCCAGCCAAGAAAAATGCATCTATGATTTCCCAAACACTGAACAAGGAATTGGCTATGCTGAATCCAGTAGAGAATTCTCTGAGCACCTTCAACAATACAATCTAAAACATAAATTTTCTCCAGAACAATTCAACGTAGTAATTGAAAACGGAGATTGGCCTTGGTCAGACTCAAGTATTAATGAATATAAAAGGCAAAGAGATTGCTTTCGTTATCAAGATTTTGGAAAAAACTTTAGTCCTAAAGAAAGATCAAGAAGAAGCCAGTCAGCTCCTCCATTTTACATCCGGAAGAGGAGGTTTATCTCCTTACATCATTGTTTGCAGACATCGGAGGAATCTACTTCTAATGAAGTCCATGGTCCATACACCTTTTTAGGTGATTATGTGATGTACATCTCAGTTTAAAGGATTGGTTAATGATGTACAATATTAATGTAAGTGAATTTTGCAGAGACTGGTGATAAGAAGCCTCCACAACGTTCTTCTGGTTTGCACAATCGATGCTTTGAACCTAATTTTGGGAAGAATAGGTATGAGCAATTTTGATATCTCCTTACAGAATTGACTTCGATTTTGCTGCTGAAACTTGAATTTTCTCTCTTTCTTGGTTGATCACTTTGGCTAAATACAGATCAAATATGAATAACAAACCAGACAAGGTGCAGAGCCCCATAGTTCAAAAATGTGATAAGATTGAACAACCTTATTGCCGAGAGGATCCTGAACTTGTTCCAGTGCAAGGTATTTCTGTTCTTTCACCAGAAGAAATACTTGTATTTAAGCATAAGTTCTTACAAAACAATTGATATTGATTTGGTATTGGGTGAACTTGAAGAGGATGAGAGTTTAACAACATTACAGTAGAGTAATAGACATGGAATGCAAAATCCCTTTTTTTCCTTAAATTTGCTTAGTTGCCAAAGAAGGAAAAACTTTTAACTACATATCAACAGATTAACAGCTCTTGTTTGTTCTCTCATCTTTCAGTATTTCCCTCGTATGGAAATCAGGATCCCCTAATTTCTGGAACCAAATGGAGAAAAACAGTTGGGTATTTTGCAATTTTAATAAACCATATTTGCTGCTTCTGAGTTTTCAGTTCCAGATGCATTCACTAGCGGTCAATAGTATTTACTGTATTATTAATGCAGAGGAATAACAAATTATATGATGCTGACAATGAAGATACTTTACTTGATATCGCTTCTGGATTCCTTAATCTTGCTGCTGGATCATTGGTTCCTAAATCAATTAGTAAAAAGTGTCTCACAGAGGCCAAGGTTCTGCAACAGGTGGATAAGAAATTCATCCCAATTGTAGCTGATGGAACACTTGCTATTATTGACCAGGTCCATTACTCGCTTAAATTTCTATAGCATTACCCTTTTCTTGTCATGCATTTTCTGCCTTAATTATTGCCGTGTAACTTCTCAGCTGAAAATGGTACCTTAAGTTCATGTATGTACTATTAATTGCACATAACGGGGTCTTGGATATATCGCTTGTCAGATGTTTGTCTTCAAGAGATATAGTGATTCCTTTAATAACAGCTGACTAACTAAAAAGAGAGGTTAATTAGTCATGGTGAAGGTCATCAGAAATTCTGATCTTAGAGGACAGAGATTACACATGACAACAGTTAGATGAATAGTTGATGAGAAATAAGGAGAAAATGTTAGTTGCAATGATCGTTCAAATATGTCAAGGATACCATAATTCATACATATGCTAATCCATGGATTTGATGCCTATACAACAAATGCAGATGCCTTGTATGCTGATTTGGACATACAAATGATAACATTAGCATACATGCTCACATAAATGCTATAGAAATTTTGGCAGTATGATTAACTCTAGTTATTGTTATCTTCTGCAGCATGCTGCAGATGAAAGAATTCAACTAGAAGAACTTCGTCGCAAGGTAAAACTATTCTCTAGTTCAAATTTGTCGAAGTAGTGATTTTCGCTACTAATGTGACATGTCAAAAAAACTAGGTCTTATCTGGTGAAGGGAAGTCGGTTGCCTATTTGGATACAAAGAGAGAGCTGGTATGTCTAGTTTAATGTATGAAGCTTTATCCTGGAGCTTTGGCAATGATGTTTTTTCTTTCTTTGTGAATCTAGGTTTAACTTATTACTTGTTAAATAACAGATCCTGCCAGAGATGGGATATCAGTTACTGCACAATTATTCTGAACAAATAAGACATTGGGGTTGGATCTGTGACTTTCACACGCAAGATTCAAGATCCTTCAAGAAGTAATTTGTTTTTTCCTTGGTTTGAAAATATTATGTTCATATAGTTTGCTGTGTGATAAATAATCCTGGATGTGGATTTGGAGGCAAAAACATTGTTCAAAGGTGCATATCTCTTACCTGTAAAGATGTTAACAGGAGTTTCACCATTTTGTGTTTCATTCCTTAATGTTCCATTCATTGTCTTCTGATTTTCATTGCTATTAATCTTATTATATATCCTGATTTTGCTGCTTAATTTTAATTACTATCCAGGAATTTGAACCTTATTCATCGTAAGCCAGCTGTTGTCATACTTCTTGCAGTTAAGCTCCATTTCAATTCTGTTTATATTGATGGAAGCTAAACCACGGCCCTTACATCCTTTGCTTGAGCTTACTTACTGCTTTTTCGTAAGTTCAATGAGGTTGGGTCAAAATTACCAGTTTTATCATATTTTGAAGGAAATTTTGGACGCTTATCCCTGAAATACTCTCTGTGTCCTTGTTTGCTTATCATGCACATTCAAGTTTGCCATTTCTTTTCTGTTAAACTTCAATGTCAAAAAAATTTTATGGATAACATGCAGGTACCTTGCATTTTAGGTGTCAATTTATCTGATGTTGATCTATTGGAATTTCTTCATCAGGTAATACGTGGTTTGTTGCTTATTAGAACATTTACTTCCTACTTCTCCTTTCCCTTTTACTTGTTGGTAAAGGTTTAATTTCTGACTCTCAGTTTGTATTTATAATACGTAGCTTGCTGATACAGACGGATCATCAACAATGCCCCCATCTGTTAGTCGCATTCTTAATTCCAAAGCATGCCGAGGTATGTCTAATCTCACGTAGTTATGGCAACTGTGCGAATCAAATTCAAATATGTGGAAGTTTTATGCTTTATCTAATACTTAATTAGAGTGGTTAGTGCAATAATTATCTGAGCAAATACTATATATGCATAGGTCAAGTGAGACTTCTCCACTGTAGCTGTTAAGATATCTTTTGCGCCTTTTCTCTCTTATGTCTATTTATAGTTCCAACTCTGCTACTTCCATACCTTCGTTAATATGTAGATAATATCTTGTCCTTCATTACAAGTTCTCCAACTTTGTGTAACTTCCTGTCATGCTTTCATCATTAAGGTGCAATTATGTTTGGAGACTCCTTGCTTCCTTCAGAATGTTCCTTAATTGTTGAAGAGCTAAAGCAGACCTCGCTGTGCTTCCAAGTGAGTTGAATATATACCACACCAAGAATTCTTTTTGCAGATTCGACTGCTGACATTTTGTGCATGTATGCATTCATTTGCACATGTGTGTGTGAGAGAGGGAGATCCTTATGCTGCCTTAATTAATGTGAAAATGACAACATGCAGTGTGCTCATGGGCGACCAACCACTGCCCCGCTTGTGAATTTGGAGGCATTGCATGGGCAGATAGCTAAGATGCAAGTGAGGGATGATGAAGGCAGGGAGTTATGGCATGGGCTATGCCGACAAGGAGTGAGCCTTGAAAGGGCCAGTTTGCGGTTAAGAGCAGCTGCTGATGAAATACCAAACTAACGTGTTAAGCTGAACCCACGTCATAGTGTACTTGTCCAAAGGTGACTGGACCCATTGTTGGATTGATTTTACCTGATCTCGAAGCCCGCGAGAAGTTGGGCTTTCAGGGAACTAAAGCATTATCCAAGATGGGTAATTGACATTCTTTCTCACCCCATAATAATAATTGGGTGCTACGAGATGTGTTATTTTTCTCCGTTCTATGATGTATTCTTAACTCATAGGGTGATGGTAGTCAACTGAATTTACGGCAAATTGAACATAAAAGTATATTGCAAACGTTGTACTACATTTGTATTTCTTCTCCGTGCATTAATTCTTGGTTGTGTGCTCTCTTCCCCGTCTACCCAAAGGGCAAGTAGAATCATTTCCTTGGTATAAGCTTAAGGGTTCAGGCCTCTTGTTTAACCACTGTGATAATCAATTACGCTAGCACACCTTTGACATTTAACAGCCTGTTAGCAGCATATGATCGCATGCCATACTGAAAATAAAGTAACGTGCATTCCATCGACCTTAATGGCGAAATTTTTATTTGTTTCTAGTTGAATTCTCGATACTCTTGCCTTGTTCTCAAAAGTCGCAATTTAGATCCTCACCTCTGAGCATTTTCATTCAACTCGACTCGTAACCCATGCATTAGGGTGAAAATGATCAACATTTGATTCACTTTTTTTTTTCTAACATACAACTGAGCCAAATCCCAACCCTGTTTAATTGTATACCATTTCAATATCAAATGAAACCAACAAAAGAAAAGAAAAGAAAAAGAAAAACATACTAAAAAAGTGAACAGACTAACAAATATGCATATTGTTGGAAAGCTCATCCACTGTTTGTTTCCTTTAGCAACAGACAAAACTTGCTGATAATCTCCAATGCTCATCCTCTTCTACAAAAATGGACTAATTTGTTTTTACTCTGACGAGAATGCATTTTCCCCCTATCTCTTCTCTACACTTGCAGTAAGCAATCCACGTATGTATTCTTTGCTAATTGATATGTTTTCATATATTCCTTTTTCTACTTTCACGGCCTTGACATCAACCATCTTCACCTTCCCCACATGTCTCTGGACCTGCTTTGTTGTCAATGCTAGCACACAAGGCCTTCCATACGGGAAGCAACATCTTCATTGGAGGGTGTAGCTCCTTCACACACAACCAAGTTTCACGCCTCAATTAAGCCCAATGCTACTTACTATATTAACTTATAATGACAGCACATGCATGCATATATACTCCTTACTGAACTCTCCTATTGCTACTTGATATCTTCAAAGTAAGGGATTGACCATCCTGTTTAAGATATACAGCAGTATATATCCCCCCATATGTTCTAAAGCAAATAACAGAGATGGAAATTCAGTTGTCTTACCTTGAACACCAACACCAGCTCTTCCTTCCCACGCACAAGTAAAGAGAGGCTCCAGTAACAAGTTACGGGGGTAACACATTCTAATAAAACAGGTTTCAAAATCTCACCGGCGGGAATGAATCTGCGGATGATTCTTCCACTACAACAAAAGTAAACAAACAAAACCAGATGAAATAATAACATTGGTTATAGTGCTAGTACAACTACTTACTTGTAAAAGCTCGTGACTAAAACATCTAAAGGATTTATTCATGAATATTGATTAACCTGCTTCTCTAATAATGAGCATGTCTATAGCAGGAAAGCTAGAAAGGCCTGAGAACCACTTGCAAATCCAAGACAATGCAATGCGAAATGCAAAAAATTGGATGGAAGAACAACTAAACCCAAATATTGAATAACAACCTAGAACATCAAATTTTGATACAGAGTGACAACAGATGTTTCCCCTTCTTAGACAGTCTTATTTTAAAAGTAAAGGAGGAATTCTGAAAATCAAATCAGGAAAATTATCCGACCATCAACTTGCAGAACTAATAGTATAGAAGAAAAACAAAAACATAAGCTATGTTTTTGCGTATTCATGGTCTACCATAAAACATGTACCTACATAGATATTTAACCCTCATTGTCAAGAATTAGAGGTTTTAGTAAGTTACCTCGTATAGTGTGTTTCAAGCTGAACTCCAAAGGCTGGCATTATGATGACAGACTCTGAAAGCTTAAAAATAGAAAACTTGAGAAAAAGGATTAAAACAATATATCTAGCAATCACATTGTACTTGTTCGAAATTGAAAAAAATAGCACATCAAATAACAAAGGCAACCGGCTGAAGAGGCTCTCACCTTTGTGAACAGGGTTCCAAAAAAATAATAATAATATGACAAGGAGTCCACTTAGCTGAAGTCTCCACAAAATAAGAGTGGCTGAAATTTCCTGTTATATCATTTACGCATTGTATGAGATGATAAAACCAAACAAGGAGTTAATCTCCAGAGGATTTCTATTCAAGCAAAAAAAAAATCCCATTTTAACACTAGAACTAGAAAATTATTTAGGTTCCCAAAAATCATGATTAGTCCTACTTACTTCACCAACTCAGTCATAGTACAAAAGGTAGTCAATTGATTCCTAAACAGATGAACATATCACTAAAGGAATTACAGAAAGAAGAAAGAGACGAGTATAAGGACCATACCTTGAGAGATAGGAAAATGCAGGCAATGGGTATAAGGAGAATAGCTACAAAGACAGCCTTTCGAAGACTCTTTTCGATGATGTGAATATCAACTGACCCAGGAGGCCATTTACCCTCATGTATGTAAGCTATTGAGATCCTCCCCATTCGTTTTCTTTCTTCTTCTTCTTCTTTTTTTCTTTCTTTCTTTCTTTCTTTCTTTCTTTCTTTCTTTTTTATTTTATTTTGATATTTTATTTTATTGTAACTCGAAACTTAAAAGGTTACCAATTAAAACAATTCTTCAGACTGGAATTAGGTCCGATGATACATCAACTATCAGCTGGCAGCGGAGATGGGTGGAGAGGTGGTGGTGCAGGCTGGAGGAGCCAAAACCTTAGAGCGGTGGTTAAAAAAATAATAATAAAGATCAGAAACACCAAAGCACAAGTAATTGTCTACATAGATAGTCTAGCCGCTCGAATCACATCCACGTTAAAACATCAATAATCATAGATTCCCGATGTTAAATTGTAAACAAAACACAAAACAAAATCTGAATTCTCATCACAGTAATAGTAACAACAAAAACCCATCAAATTTGGAAAAAGAAGATGTGCAGATTTGGAAAGCAGCATAAAATCAAGCGGTTCTAGTAGATAAATCGGAATTGAAAGACGTTTCACGTGTTGTAAATGACATAAACAACGTAAATTTGAAAACCCTACCGGCATATTCGGTTATACAAGAGCTTCCCGTAAAACCAAAAGAATAATAAAAACAGAAAGTCAACAAAAAGATCATCATGCAATGAAGATGAATAGCCAAGTTAAAGATTATATTGGAATAGGTAACATGAAAGAAAGAAACAAAATTAAAACGTAAAATAGGTTGATTGATAGAAGAAAAATGGAAAATTACAGAAAGCAAACGCAATGTGAAGTGAAAATGCGAATCAACAAGCTCTGATCGAATGAAATTATGAGATGTAAATGAAAACATAGTGAATTTAAAAAAAGGATGAATTTTGATTCAATACCTGATCATTTATGCAGGGGGGGGTTGCTGCTTGGTTGGTTGGTGTCACAGATAAAGAGAGAGTTTTTGTTTGTTTGGATTGCAGGAAAAGAGTGATGATTTAAGAGATTTGAGAAGAAGGAAATTAGGGGTTTTTTAATTTATATGGCATAATATTATGTAGTGTATAGATTTGTGTTAGTTTTGAAGATGAGAGGGTCCAGACTCCAGTGTCGGGAATAATGAAAAGGAAAAACGAAGATCTTGCGTCGTGTTACTAATTACTATACTAATGAAATTTAATTATTTAGGATTATTTAGCTAATACTAATTCTAATGCTATTGTAGTCCAGCCCAGCCCAGGCCACGAAAGTTACCAAACTGAAAAAGTGAATTGCGAAACGAGGGAGAGAAAACTGAAATAATGCCAATTTTTTTCTTGCCGAGCCTGGTTAGTCACTGGCTGGATCTAGCCTGAGGTTTAAATTTGCAGTGCAACTGGCCTGTTTCAAGCCTATTTCAACTTGCCAATACTGGCTCCGGCCTCCTGTGCCCTGCGGTTTGCTGGATTCGGTTTGAAAGTTAGCAATAATGTCATCCACATTAATGGTGTTAACCCCTAATGCCATTTTATTTGACTAATGATAGTATAAAAGGTTGAAACAAGTATAGTATTATATTGTGAGATATATCCGAGGTATTGACTAAATTGTGAAGAAGTAAAAAAGTGATGAAGTCAAAGTTTAAGGTTTAAAATGTAAATTCGAAATGTTGAATGATTAAAAGTGAAAATAACCAAAAGTAAAAATGACGTAAATGGAAATATGATATTTGATCGAGGACAAAATGATTATTTAGCAAGAAAGATAATTTTAGTAAAATTACTAAAATGCTTTGGATGTGTTGATGAATTGTGGTCATTGGATTTGCTTAGCCTAGTATAAAATATGGGCCTTTAGATTGTAATTTGGTTAATTTGGTGATATTTTATATTATTTGATTAGTTAATTATTATTTTAATAATATTTTATATTCTTTTCCATTTAAAAGGATTGAGTTTTAGCTAAATTATTATGAATATTTTTTCAATGCAGGAGGACAATAAATTAAAGTACGCTAAAATCATCCTTCTATTTATTGATGAAGAGAGACTACAAATATTGGACTACGAAACAAATGCCAATGGATTTAATGGAGCCTAAAGAGTTTAAGTAGCAAAACCTTGAATTACCCAAAAAGACAAAAATTGGGGATTATGGTAGGAATTAAACATAATCATTAGTGGTGGGCTCTGAATACTTATTAGTGGAAATAGTAGTAACTTAAAAGGCTGGAATGTTGTGGGTGATATGGCTATGCCAGCATTGGGTTAAAACCACCACCTACTTCATCCTACCTGCGATTTTAATCACATAACATAATATAGTTTTCATGTGATTATTGATTGCAATGATTGGATTTGGAGGGACACCCCAACCCACATATACTTAATATTATATTAATATGTTCACAGTTTACCATCAAACATTCCAAATCAAGCACTCTCTTAATTTCATCAACAACCTGCCCAAGCACACTTCTTTCAATTCTTCATATTAACAAAAATTAATCAAAAACAAAAGACAGCCAAAAGCCTAAAGGGCAGTGTAAGATTCAAAGTTTATGTATTAGCTTTACTATGTCAAAGCATGCATGCTATGTAGTTCCATTGCCTCATTCACTCACTCACCCTGCCATGCTTGGTCATAAATGCAGCTTCCCCCCATTCTTTTAGCTGACACATATGGTCATCTCCTACACCCAAGAACTGCAGTTGAGAAGTTATCTCTGGGTTCTGAAAGCACACATCATGATGTTGACCCTGACCCTCTGATACAAGCAGAAGATTCTCTGGTTTTGTCCTTGGTGACTCAACTTCTGTCTCTACCTCTGATTCACCTGCATTATTATGATTATTGTTGTTATTACTGGAGGATGCAACCATTACTTGTTTCCTTTTAGACCTAGCTCGTCTGTTTTGAAACCAGTTATACACATTGGTTTCAGAAATGGGGCCATGCTGACTTAGTTCTGAGGTTATCTCTTTGATCTTTTGCTTGCTTGGAGTTCCAGTTCCTTCATCAAATATACGTTCCAGTATTTGAAGTTGCACAGCGGTTGGTGTCCACCGTTGTCTCGCACTTATTTTGTGCCCGCCCGATGTCATTAATGGGTCACAATACAGATTTCCCAGTCTCCCACCTGCCATCCATTCATATTAGCATTTTTCAGTAGCCAATATTGACTATGACAAACTGCTAGTCAGTCCACACTTATATTTCAACCCTAATCTACCCCACTACATTATCAGTTTAATTTCAGAATCTGAACATTAATGGCTCCCACCTATATTGCTTGACAAATCATTCTTTCTGGTTTTGTCTAAAGTTAGGTGGATTTCTTACAAACAAGAAAAATATACCGTTGTTGATAATGGGAAGAAAAACAGATAAGCATCAATGATCAGTTGGTTCTTATTTTAACTTATTCTGCAATAAAGAAAAAGATAGGTTAAGCTAAGAAGAACACAAGTGAATGATCCAAATCGACCACCCAAATGAACCCAACACGAAGCACAGCACAACAGTGTTAATTTGTATACAAAGATTTTCCTCATCCTTTGGTTCAACCATAGACAGAAAAATGATGTTACCAGAAGCTAAAACAGCGGGAATTCACTAGTTTCAAGTCCACCAACACTTGACTCAGACTGAGAGGGTAGATCCAAGGTAGAAGATGATGGATCAGGGGCAATACATATTTAAATATCAGAAATAACACGCAAGCAAAAGGTGAAACAAAAAAGGAATCCCATTAGATGAGCATGAACAGAAAGTGGAGGAGCATAATATACAAGGGCGGGTGGGGGATAGAAGGTCGACCTACCTGTAAGATCTTGCTGGGCAGTGAGATTCTTGTGCATCTCAACAAGTTGCTCACAGATAGAGGCATAAACAGCAATTTGCTTCCGGAGAGTCTCCAACTGCTCATCTGTCATCACCTTCACATACATTACTCCATTGTTCACATTGAGATTCACACTATCTTCTCTCTGGTTTTGGCTTTGGTTCTCTTGCTGTTGATCCCATTCCATTATCATCATCTTACTTAATTTTCACTCATTTCCTACCCCTTATCTTAAATTCTTAGGAAGACAGAGAGAGAAAGGGAAGAAGTTTGAAAAAGTAGTAAGGAAATGGACAAACCGACAGCTAAAGTGTAGAGGCGTGGAATATGGGACTAAACAAAAACTAAAACAATTAAATATTAAATATGGAATTGGATGTTAAATAATTCATTATGCTGTTGGGTAATACTTACTAATGCAGGAAGGCAGGCAGGCAGCCAGGGTGCGTAGCGGGCTTACATACGTATGTTAGGACCAACACGCGCCTCGTGGCTTGGGCTAATTGGTATTAATTTTAAATTAAAGAGTCTTGTTTGTTTGTATGAGAACCGACCCTGTTGGACTTTTTCTTAATTATATAATAATGCATTCCCATTGTGCAAATGCATGTACTGTTAATATTGATGAAATTAATAGAAATCCATGTTCAAAACTGGTTTGGTAACAGTTACATGTAGCATGACAGTAAAAACTAAAGACACCATATACCACTAACTGCGGGGACTCAGAGTGAGGTTGGTGCTGTCGGTATTATAGGTAACCGGTTAACTACTACATATAACATTCTGAAACTCAAATGAATGTCGTTTAGTACGTAAGATGGAACTGGCAGTTGCTTTTCACTCCACCAACCAAATATTCGTTTAGTATTTCTTCCAAATTTACTTCGGGTAGTGTTTAACCTGTTTGTTTACTAAACCAATGATAGATATCTCTCACTCTGACTCCACAAATAACGTAAGCAACTCATGTACATGTATCTATGTATATGACAATGAAGTTTTTGTACAGTAGGAATGGCATGTGCATCTCCCCGCTAATTCAGGCGATAGATGGGAGTCAAACAAAAGTGGGTTCCATTCATTACCGTGTAATGTATGTTTTTGGTCAGTATTTTTACATTCTTGATAAATACGAGTGACTCAAAAGTTGAAGTACAAACATCAAAGAATCACCCTCTTCCTTGCTTTAAATGCCAATGGATATATTATTTCACCCAATACAGATGAATGAAGCAGTAGTAGTAATGAAAATACTTGGATATCACAGCTTTTGGTTTTTCTTGGATTGGACAACACTATTTCGTTCGGTGTACCTAACCAAGATTTCCACAAAGGAACAGTCAACACGCACATGATGTCAGTGGGGACACTTCCTTTGAATTTATTCTTCATTTCTTCACCCTTTACTTGCGCTTTCACCTACTTTTCTCGTGGTAAAAACAGGAAACCTATCCCCCCTTCAAATCAATTATTTGCTGACCTTACTTTTCTAAGTTGGAATATTTAGTATTTAGGTGATGTTAACTGTTGTTCTTTGTATCAGCCCAATTTAAGAAATGTCAATACCATATTAAACTCCAACAGACCATGTCTCACCACGTCAGAAAATTATTTTACGACCCAAAATTAAATTATAATTTTTATAATAATAAAAATATAAATTTTAAAATATTAAATTAAAATATTATTATTTTTAGGGTTAAAGATCAATTTTATTTTTACTAATTTAAAATTTAAAATTTTAAAGGATTAAAATGAAAAATTTTTATTTTATGATTCACACCTAACAGTCGCCCTCCGCAATGGATTTTCAGTTAGTTGAAATTAATAAGGTAACCCCTTATTAAGAGTTAAATTATATTTTATTTTTTATATTAAAATTTCTATCCATTTCTACAGTTAAAAACTGACGTGATTATCAGAATAACTAAATAGTTACATATGACGTGCTACCTATACCTCATGCTCGTACATGGACCGATTTTTAATAGTAGAAATTAATGGAATTTTTAACAAAAGAACCTATTTACTTTTTTATCTAATATACAAAGACTAATTTACATATTTTTTTAGTAGATAGGTCAGAATGCAATTTGACTCCAATAATAAATATCTCCATGATACTTTTACCAAAAACAAGAAAAACATAAGTGTACTCACAGAAAAATACCGAAGAAGAAAAAGAAGAACCAATAATATATGCTCTCATTAGCAATCATATCAGTTTTAATGCCAAAACAGGCAACTGAATCAAGAACCAAAAAGTTACATTTATTAGTTTCTCTCCATTGTAAATAAAAATTCTAATAATACAACCAATCAATCATGTACAGTATGTATAAACCTGATCAAACTTAACCTATACGTTGCAAACCCACCCGGCAAAGAATATGTACATGGACGGGGAATCTCCCCCCAATATTCACCTTTACAAGCAAAGCAGGGTTATCTCCATGTGTATGCCACTTCCCTACATTAGATTTAATAACCAGCAGCCGAAGCCTCGTTAATGTATGCACCATCATTAATGCATGTCCTTCACAATTTCCTCAACCAGGTTGCCTATAATGTAGCATTCCACCTCTCTTACCAAAACATTAGTTTCTTCATCCATCAAGCTAGACCAAGGGGTTGAACCTAGATCCCGGGCCACCATGCTATCGAGCGAGTAGTAGCATCTATCATTTGGAGGATATAAATTGGTTTGGATAATTTCCCACACTGAATTCAATAACTTCCTTCCTCGTGGAGGCGGCAATATGGAGGAACCAACAAGCTTTCTCCTGAACCGAGACAGGGTTACTGGTGGCCCAAGTATGGTTGAGAGTGCTTCATTCAACAAATCGAGCAACACCTTTCGATCTACCTTCTTATCATTCTCATCATTTTCCTTGCCCGATTTTCTATATGATTCTTCCACTTGTTCAAAGACAGCATCACCGATAGGCTTCGCTAACGGGTCCCATCTAGATAAGGATTTGTCACATGATCCACCATATAAACCAGAAGCAACAAGCAGGTCCCTAACATAGCCTTCTGCTTGGTCATCTATATCCCCCATTTCTGATTCAGTAGACTCCTTTTCAATTGATATGTCATCCACTCCATCAGACTCGAGTTCATTAAGTTGCCTCCTCAACTCTGGTAATCAATCAATAAATAAGAAGATTGTCATACATTGCATTAATATCAAAAAGTAGTTGTTCATTATGTGGACAGTAGCAACATTGGACTGGAATGATCAGGTGCCAGATCTAGACAGAGATTATGCCGACAGCTATCCATTATATTAACAATAATATCGCTCACGTGTATGCAAAACAAAGGTGCTCCTATACAGCAATTTACATCTTTGAACTGTCTCTCCTTTCCACGTGAACAAAAGAGAAAGTGAGAAACAGGTTGGGATTTTGTTTTAAGTAGTACAATAATTTTAACAATAATCCAAAGAAAACAAGAGCAAAATGCTAGTGATCAAGGAATGTAGTTATGTCATATTCATTACACTGTAATATATGTCATATTCAATACAAGAAATTAGTTATGTGATCAAGGAATAGAGAACTTAGACCAAAGGTTGCAATTAAAGGGAAAGTTGCATACCATTCAAATTAGAACTGATCTCTTTGAAAACCTGTTGTACTGCATTTTCTTCTCCTAAAGTCACATCAGGTGTTGATATCGGGCTGGGATAATCCACTTGCCTCCAAAATTCTTCATTTGTGCTGCTGCAAACAGATGCTGGGCTAGGAGGCACCTCAGTAGAATTCTCCTAAGACAACAAAGATATATTAATTACAAAACAAAATGGGAAACGCATCTAAACGAGCTCTTAATTTATAAACAAGAAACCGGAAAAGTGCCCTTACATGCCTCTCGCTGAAGTTTATAACTGTTGGTCCACTCAATATATCTTTTACAGGACCATCATAGGCCCCATATGTGTCCACCATTGACTGAATCTTCCTGCCAAATAGCCTCCGTCGAAGTGTCAAACCATACTTGATATTAGAAACTTTCTCTTTCAAATTGAACTTTTCTCTCTTCCTTTTTTCAACATCCACTTGTACATTCTCAATGCCTTCATGCTTCCTCCTAATCTGAGCACCAGTTAAAATATGGCGGTCCTCTAAAAGCAGCTTCCCAAATGATGTTCCCGAGACTGGTGCTGACAAAGACCTAATCAGATTTCTTGTGGACGATTCCCTATTTAGCAACCCAACATCATCTCCATGCCTGAAAGATCTGGTTTGCATTTCTTGTTCATCTTTAACAATTTCCCAGTAGCTCTGCTCATTTCCAGACTTAGGGAAATCTTCTATTTGCTTTAGCCTGTCCCTTCCATTCTCAAACACAGGCAATCTACATCTACCAGTGGAAACAATTGGTATATCCAACTGTGTTTCTTGCTTTTGAACATTCTTTAGTCTCTCTGACAAGAATGTTCTTGTATCTTTGTTGATGAACTCTGGGGAGCCTGGTCCATTGAACTGAACTGAACTTCTATATGATTTAGTTGATTCTGATCGAACTAAATTCATTTTAAGATCCTTACTAACATTTTCCTTGACCTGTTCTGCTATATGCTTAGCAATTTGTCTTGGATCAGATGGCTTTTCATTGAAAGGGGTTTCGATTCCACTTCCTCTGATCACAGAACTCCTTTTAAGAGTTTTACCTTGCAGTTCTAGTTTTAGTCGTTCCCTTACCTCCTCAAGGAAATCTTCTATACTAGCTCTTTCATCTAAAGTGCCAGAGGAACTGGTCCATGATTCTTCATGGTCATATATCCTATCAGGACCGGGCTTTAAGATCACTATCCTTGTTGGAGCAGCATCGACTTTCTCATTATAATGTATCATAGAAGGTAGCTGAAAATCCTTATTTGTGCATCGACTTCTTGATTCTTTTTGCTCAGCTGTAAAAGGTTCTGATTTATGTCTGCGATGCAAACCCATCTCATACATATTTTCTTTTACTGCAAACCTCTTAGATTCCAAAGGCTTCTCATGCTTTGCTCTTTCAGAACCTGAATAATGTGCCATCTTTTCCTTGCTCAGTTTCTCTTGAGCCATAGAAATGCTTCCAACATCAACAACCTTTGAACATTCTCTAAGCCTGGCTGCTTGCCATGCCTCAAATTCTTTCTTAAATTTTTGCAATTCTTCCTCCTGAGGATGTTCACAAGGCCTTGGCTTTCCAAACTCCTGGCCGGTGCTCCATCTCTCTGCATCTCTGTCTCGACTACCATAAACTGAGTCAACATCCATTTTCTTCGAGTAATTTGAGTTAGAAGATAAATAGACATCTGAACCCTTTGCATTTTTTCCCCTTTGCTGATGATCATTCTTTTTCTCAACTGATGGAACTACTATAGGTTTTGAATCTAAAGGCAATGCATCCATTCCCATAAGCCGGGCAACAATACTAGGTGTATTTTGTCTGGTGTTAGATTGTTTGGACATCTCCTCATTAATCAGTTTCTTCATTGAAGCCTCAGTTCGACAATAGTTCTTTGCTGCCCAGTCTTCTTCAACTTCATAAGAGCACTGAAATTCACATAAAATGCATTTAGCGGGGAGAGATAGAAAGAGATGCCTAAGAAATATTTAGATGATAATGTTATTTCAGTTTGAGTTAATACTCATTGTAGCATTAGTCTGACCCCAACTATATAGGAAATTAATGAAGGATGATCAAAGATTTTAACCAAAAACAAATGTTCAAAACATCGAAAGCTTAGAATACTGGGAAAAGGAAAACCAAAGTCAAACTGAAAAATACATATAACCGCACACTTGGACAAGACTCGGCACCGCTTAATGGTGAAGTTCTCCACAATCACTCTCAAGACAACCCAGTTAGACACTATCATCAGACCAGAGTCATGCAATACAAAGAACATAGTAACATGGGATCAGATGTTTAAAAAAAATATTACGTGTCTTACATCTACAATGAGGAGTTTGATGGAAAAATTACCGGCAGATCATCTACAGCGCAGTAGTTCTGAGAATTTTCTAGTTGCAACTCCAAGCTATTTCGCGGTGCTTCTAGACCTGCAAAGTGGCAAAATGAACTGCATTATTGAATTGCATTGTAGAAACTAAAACTAGAAAGAAATGGAAAGTTATCATGCCATTCCCATTTTAGGAGGAATTAACATTCTTGGTACATACCCTCTTACCACTTAAGAAGATGATAATCTACAGAAATGACCCTAGCAATGCTTAAAAATTAGTATACTAGCTCAACCATGAACAAAAACATTTTTGCTGACAAGAACCTCGTGAGTTTCTTCTTGCATTACTTCCTAGCAACTTTATTACTGATATAGTTTGTAAAATTGGAATGGAAATATAACTAACAGATGCAAGTGTATCTTCAATCACGAGAAGGATCAACAAAAGATAACTAAATTCTGAATCCAAAGCAATTTACTAAAGAACTTTTCCAAAGAATAAAAAAAAAAAAAAAGGAACAATATTTACCACCAACGTGTCTCTTGTGTGCAAGTATTTTTCTGGCCATGTTGCTATGGTTGAACTCAAAAAAGTGAAAAAAGCCTCCCATGGAGCCAATGGATCTACCAAATCATTTGCATTTACTTCTTATCACTCCCTACATTGAAGAAAATCACGCACTTGGATAATTTCCTGTAAAGCCAACAAGGAACTTATTGCCCAGAAATCAATGAAGACATTGATTATACTACCTCAACAAATATGGCTGAACAAAAAGCTTATCACATATAAGAAGAATGGACTCTAAATCCATAGTATTAGTGCATTACCCTTTTTGTTTTAATGGGGTATGCAGAGATTTCACTGAATTTAGCCCAGTTTAATCAATTTCTCATAAATCATAAGAGCTAATAGCTATTCAGTAATGGAAAGAAGGAAAGAGGAAGATGTACACAACTCATGACAGCTGAGCATAAAGACAAACATGGAAAAGACAGACAATTAACACCCTTCTTTTACTAAAGCTTAAGCTAGTACAATTCATTAGGATGAACAAGGCAACAGTTCTGCCTAAATTTAGGAGAGCTTTTTATTTTTGTTTTTTCAAGTTTGAACAAAGCTCTGCCAAAAGATAAGATAACATCATCGAGTCAAGACCACAAAACCCAGTATTTTCCCATTGTTTAAGACCCCATAAAGCTAAAAACTGGAACCAGCTTCTCGATTCAGTCCCCATGAAACCGGAAGCAATTCAAAGCTTCCATTTTTCAGAAAGAAGCATCTGAAACGAAGCAAACTGAAGTAAAAAAAAAAAAAAAGAACGTACCCTTTGTTTTTCAGAGAGAAGGGATTAATATGAGAGAGCGAGCAGAAGCCATTGTTGAATGCTAAGGAAGAAGTGGAGTAAAATGAAGAGGCATATCATGGAAACGGTGTCGGGTGGATGATGGAGATGGAAATGAGGAAGGAAGCTACACAGAGAGACAAAGGGAATTGAATAAGAGCTGGAAATGAAAGCTAAGGTTTGAATGATAATTGATGCATGGCAGAGGCAGAAACAGAGGCGAAGACTTAATAATCAAAATTGATAATGATGATGATGATGGTACAGGAAAAGTTTTGTGGCAACTGTTTTTTTTATCATTTTATTAATAAAAAGTATTA
The DNA here is from genome assembly GCF_025698545.1 of Gossypium raimondii. Taxonomy (NCBI): domain Eukaryota; kingdom Viridiplantae; phylum Streptophyta; class Magnoliopsida; order Malvales; family Malvaceae; genus Gossypium; species Gossypium raimondii. The sequence continues at coordinate 139,978 of NC_068566.1, forward strand.
TTCCTTAATGATAAATAAATAAAGGGAAGACGGGCATTTAAATGCATTATTCATTGATGATAATAATCACTCATTTTTCTTTTCTTTCAATGCCTGTGGGCTATGCCTAAGGGTGGAGGATAGAAAAGAAAGACCCAAAGTACTCCAATTATTAATACCCATTGCTGTCATTGCAGAGTATTTTTATTTACAGAGACATTCAGACATGTTTGCTTGGTTGCTTCTAACTAAATTCTGATTCTATAACATGACAAGTTCTAACTATCAAGTTTTCATCTTTTAAGGATACTTATAATTCCCTGTAATAAATAAAAGAGATGAGATCTAATCTGGTATATATTTAATGATTGACGTACAAATATCAATAGTTGTGAACTAAATGGAGAATCTCATCTCCCTAACAGCTCATAAACACCACACAATGCTTGCTGACCTCACCAAATTAGTACGTACAACCTGCCACCCAACTAAACCTTTCAGTATTCCCTTTAAATTTTATTTTGGATATATAATCAACTTTCTAATTTTGTAGACAGTTGAAGGGTAATGTTCACATCATACACCATACAAATCTATCTTTTTCCCTCTAATTTTTTATGATAAATCAATTATTGTAAGAATAAATTGGTTCTTTTATTAAAAAATTAGTTGAAAGCTTCCACACGTCTTGACCCATTATCCTAACTAGAAATTGAAAGGTAGAAGAAGAGTTGGTTTGAGTATATTATAGTACTCACATCACATGAATATGTAAAGAGATGATAGCAATGCCTTTCGGCTACCCTTTTATTCCTCATGACCATTCATCTTGGTTAATTACATAAATAAAGAAAGTTGTCAGTCACCACATTCCGTTTCATAATGAATCAACCTTTTTTCAAAATTTAAAAAGAAGAAGAAGAAGCAAGGAATGTGTGAAAAAGGCAGAAGCCTTACAACTCAAAGAAGATGATGACATAGAGTTATCTACTTATGTAATCATTCCATGCATCAGTATGAAACCAAAAGCTTAATTAGGTCTGGTTGGGCCAAGACACGTGTTTTTCGTTTATTATTATTCTCATCTCTTGGGGGCGGGATTGGGAAATGGGAATGTACTAGTACTCATTTTACTTCAGCTGCTGTGGGCCACTGCATCTTGATCATCCAACATTTTATGTTTAATTAAACATATATAATTTCTCTCCATTTAGTGACACATTTTTCTATTTTGATGCTTAATTTTTTATTTAATTTTTTGTTTAATTTTTCTTTTAATTTGATATCTAAATTTTTTTTATCTAATTTGGTATGTAAGCTTATCAAATGCAATACCAATTACCTTGAGAACACTAATAATGTTAGTTTTTTTTACGAGAACACAAAAGATAACTAATGTATGACTGCATGTGGCAAAACAATTTGTCAAATTCAGGTATCAAATTGAAAAAAAAAATTAAATATTAAATTAAAAAAATTTATCAAGTTTAAGTACTAAATATTAAATTAAACGGTTCATAAACTATTGGGCCATAGTTTACAAAGGTGAAGGTTCGGTGGAGTTCCATCTGCAGTGCAGGCCACCTCACTAGGGCATGGGCATTCAGGACCCAACAATCAGAATCTACGAGGCTACAATGGGCTTTAGCTGTTAATCAAATCAAGAGCCCATCCCATTGACAAATTTGGAAAGGAGTTTTTAGGTAAAATAATTAAGAGAATAAACGTTATGATCGGTTACCATAATACTTTCCTAATTTATGCATATAAATAATTAAAGAGTAATAGAATAGATAGACAGTTATTTTTGTGTTAAGAAATTATCTTTATTTGCTCCACTTAACCAAAATGACATGCATTCTTCTCTTTTGGATATTGCAAACTTATTTATTTAAATAGCAGACGTAGTTTTGGTTTGGGTATGGGCAGTCTCGTATTAACAACCCCATAGTGATTGCACCACGTGTAGTAGGAAGCCAAAGACAAGACGACCATCCCCCGCCATTAATTTACTGTCCAAAAACAAAAATTGAGAGAAGCTAATCAACCTCCTCCACCTGGCTAACGTTAATAATAAAAAAGAAACAAAACTCGTCTTGATTTGTCCGCTTTGAAGAAACTGTAATCAACCGTCCCTCCCCTCACCTGACCTCATCAATCACCTTTCTAGGAAGCTTTTAAAAGTCGGTTATCTCAAAGCAGAATTTGGAGTTACATACACTTTACTTCTGCAATTGGCCTTGGGATTCAAACGCTGTTGTTGGATTAGGAAGAAGCAAGCAGGAGAATCCATGTTTGTTAATGTGAAGAAGCTGCTAGTGGAGAAGGCTTCTATTTCCAAGAAGGTAATAGCTTCCCTCAATCTCTCCTCTCTTTCTTTCTTCACGCACCCAGATGGAAAGAAAGAAAATCACTAGGATTTCTTTGCTTCTCTTCTCTTCATCCTCGGCCTTTTTCTTAATCGTACTTATCACTCAATAATTTATTTTTTCGACATTGTGCTGCCCTCTTCTTTTCTGATAGTATGTGTTTTCAGTTTTCTTTTTAGATTCCATAGTTTTCGATTATCCATTTTTCTTTCTTTTTTCTGAAATAAAAACTATAGTTTAAGCTACTGAGATTTCGATTCTGAGTGTTCTTTTTATAGTTTAAACTAATTGCAAATCAGCTATAGTTACAAGAACTAGATGCATTGCTGTTTTTAGTATATTTTTAGTCATAGTAGAAATTTGAGAAAGTTAAGACTTCGGGTCCCCCCCCCCCCTTTTTTAGTCCATCCTCCCCAATCCCATGTTAAGAGCTTTGATGAAGATTCCTTGCTAAATGTTAGATCCCCATGCCAAATCCACATTTAACGACCATTACAAAAATTGCTCGTAATAATATAAGTATACAACAAAAGAAAGCTTGTCCTAAAACGTTTGGTGCCATGTCTTTAGCTGCTGGGGCTTTGGATGTAGGCTTCTCTCATTTCTATCCGAATGGATACTTAGAGTAACCTGGTAATTAACAAAACTTAGGATACTTATCTTTGATTTGGTGGGTGACAATTAAAGAAATAAGCAGTCAAACCTGTCCATGTGATGGGCGGTGCTGTCTTTATTGCAAGTAAGATCTGATGGGACCTCCATCCCATTCATTTTAATCTCAATTTACTTTGTTTTGTCTGCTAGGGACCCACTCAAAAGCAACTTTATTTATTTATTTACAATAAAATTGGATGAGATTAGTGGCTGATAAAGCTTGGGTCAAGATGACTGTCTTATAACTTCATGTCGTTGCAGAACTACTGAATTATCTGTTCGTTTAACAGTTAGCAAGTGTGACTAGCTTATGACTCTATGACTGTTTCTATTGCAGCCTGGAGTGAATTCTGATGGTTTGAAAGCTAGTGATGTGGACCCACATTTGGTATTTCATTACGGGATCCCATTGGGTTGTTGCATGTTTGCTTATGATTCCATTCAAAAGATACTTGCAATATCTACTACGTGAGCTTCTTTTCCCTCTCTTGAATGGCACCAAAGAATTGCTTGCTTCATAAGTATTACACATTTTCATGAAGTCACTTTTCACTTCATCAAAAGGATAATGCTTGGATATCCTTTCTCATTGAGCAATGCTGATGTATCTGAAATCTGATTGTATGGAAATAACAAGTTTATTTTATTTTAAACAAATTTTCATTTTCAGGGATGGCAGAATTAAACTCTTTGGGAAAGATAACTCTCAAGCTCTACTTGAATCTGATGACACAGTTCCAAGCAAGTTTTTGGAGGTATTTTGTGACATTCAATTGTGGTTCTTCTGATACACATCTAATTATCCTTAATAATACTATATCAGTATTTCGTTTTGCCTTGTAAAACCTATTTTTATTTTAAATCAAGTTATCCGGAGTTACTAATATGAATCATACTTTCTTTTCAGTTCGTCCAGAATCAAGGCATCCTACTAAATGTAAATCTCAAGAACCATATCGAGGCAAGTTACTTGCTGAGTCTAGTCAGCTTAGTTATGACAGTAGTCTACAGTTACTGTCATCAGAATCAGTATTGATTACGTTTGCTTGCTCTATATTTTTCCTATAAATATGTTTTCTTTCCCCTATGGGGATTCATTTTTCTTTGGAAACTGTAATGTAGGTTTGGGACTTGGAAAGGAGGCTCTTGTCTCATGTACATGTCTTTAAAGAAGAAATTACTTCTTTCACAGTTATGCAAGCTGGTCCCTACATGTAAGTCTATCTTAGGTTCTTAGCTCTACTGAAGGTTTTTTCAACTTTAAGATATGCAAATGCAGCGTTTGAATATATCTGATTTTGCAGGTATGTTGGAGATTCTGAAGGCAACATCAAGGTTTTTAAGATTGAACAAGAAGTCTGCCATGTTATGCAAATGAAATACACTATACCTTTCTCAGCTTCTCATGGTAAAGAGTACTACATATCTGCTTAAGATTTGAAGTGTGTTGTTAAGCATAATGGCGGCATAATCTTTTAACAAATAAACTTGACTAGGTTCAAGTGTTACCTTTGAGATGTTCTTGTTTACTCTCTGCAAGGCTTGGATGACAGTGACATCATTATGATGTCCCTGATAACAAAACACTTTGAAAGGAATAAAGCATGCTACTTGATGCACTTGGAATTTACTAATGGGTCCTTTCCTAGCTACCTACTAAGCCAAACTTTGAAGTTAACTATTTATTTGTAAAAGAAAGCTCTGTATCATCAATATCGACCCTCTCTAATTACAGGACTTACTTTTTGATGTCTTAGTTCTGTTGCTATTGAACGTTGTTTGCAGCTATTCTGAAAGTTTACTTTGTGGTATCGTGTCTTACATTAGTGGTTTAATTTAACTTGATTAACCATCTTGTTTAGGAAATCCAACGGAAGTTTTAGCTGATAGGGCTGTTATCTCCATACTTCCTCAGCCAACAGGTGAAAGCAAAAGGTACTTGTACTTTCTGATTCTGTTAATTTTCGTTTATAACTTAAGTTCTTGTGAGATGCCAATTTTCAAGTACCGTTGACTCCTATAGTGAGGATTTCCCGCCTCTAAACGCATTTGTGTTTCTATACTTCATTTCTTTACCTTTTGTTCAAACTTTAATGTGTTATGTTAGCAGTCAGTATTTTCTCACGTGTGGCTCAATTCTATACAGAATTCTTATAATATTTAAAGACGGCTTTATGACTTTGTGGGAAATTAGAGAATGCAAATCTATTTTGGTTACTGGTGGAAGTATGTTCCAATCAGTACATAATGAAGCAAAACATGTGACTTCTGCATGCTGGGTGTGCCCTTTTGGTAGTAAAGTTGCTGTTGGTTACGATAATGGAGAAGTTCTCATATGGAGCGTTCCTACCTCAAAGCAATCTGAAATTGGTATTCAAAATACTCCCATTTGTAAACTCATTCTTGGATTTAAATCAGAAAAAACACCAATAGCATCTTTAAAATGGGCTTATGCTGATGCAAAAGCCACTCGATTGTATGTCATGGGTGCCTCTGATGTAGCCTCCACAAGCCTGCTGCAGGTACTTAGATGTTTTATTATCGTTATCTATGGATGGCAATACACCTTATTCTTTTAATATTTTGCTTGAACTTTTAGCCCAGTTAAGCTATCCAGTCATTTTAACTTGAAAAACCTTAATTCTATTATTGGATGTAATTTTTTACTAGTAAGGTTATGATGAGGCAGGTAGTCTTATTGAACGAGCATACTGAAACTCGCACAATTAAACTTGGGCTTCATTTGTCTGAGCCTTGTTTGGACATGATGATCACTTTAAGTACTACTGAGCAAAGCAAAGTTAAACAAGATCTTCTCCTTCTGATTGGCAAATCAGGAAATATGTATATGTATGATGATTGCTCAATTGAGAAGTATCTTCTGCAATGCCAATCAAGATCTCCACCCTCCCTCCCAAAGGAGGTAATGGTAAAGATGCCATTTGTAGATTCAAGCATCACCATAGCAAAACTCATCACTGACAACCCTTATGCATTAAGTTCGGATGAGGTAAGTTAATTGGAATATTCGTTTTCTGTTCTGCTGCAATTGTCATTTCTCTCTTTTAAAAGCAACTTGTCTAAATTTGGTTGCTGCTATATATGCATTTTCTCGGGTCTTCCAGGATTACATTCTAGTTGTCAAGGATATTCCATCACTTGTTCCCTTGGAGACAAAGTCAAAAGATGGAGGTCATTCAAACCCGTACCAATTTAGTGGATTTGGGAAGATAAAAAATCTGTACATAACTGGACACAGTGATGGAGCCATCAACTTTTGGGATATATCATGCCACTTTCCTATACCAATTCTGTCATTAAAGCAACAGGTCATATTGATTTCTAGTTTCCATGCTGCATTAAGCTTGCAAGCTTCCAGATGGATTGTTTTAATTAAAAATATTGATTTCTAGATTATTGCCAATTGGTTAGGTGGTGCTTTTGCTTGTTTTTATTTTACCTTTTTTCTTAATGCAGAGTGAAGATGATTTTTCTTTAAGTGGTATACCAGTGACCGCACTATATTTTGATGGAAACTCTAGGATTATCATTTCTGGTGACCAGAGTGGAACGGTAAAATCAACTGGGGATAGTTTCATTGAAGTAAATGATTTCTTCTGTTATGTAACTATTTTTTTCTCCTATTATGAGTACTTCAGGTCCGCTTCTTTAAGTTTAAGCCAGAGCCATATACAGCAGAAAACAGTTTCATATCTTTCCAAGGTATAGTTAAGTATACCTTTGGACTGAAAGGTTTTGAAGTTGGGTTTAGCTGTTGTTTTTGGATACATTGGTCATCTTCCTGCTTTTGTTCTTCATCTATATGTGCAACAAACTAATCTTTTCCTTTTTTTTAATTTGATCTTGAAACATAAGTATGAATGAGAAGTAGTTTAGTCATCTATGAGAAATGTCGTTCAGATGTTCTATCAAGTTTTAGATCTCCATTGGTAACTTATTTTCTGCAATCAATATTTCCTAAAAGTGAGCACCATGATATATCTCTTTTTTTCCCTCTGTTTAATCTTTTCTGGTTCAGGAAGCACAAAGAAAAGGAATAATCATATCCAGGGTGTAAAGGTCATTAAGGTTAATGGTTCTGTACTCTCTTTAGCCATATGCCAGAACACAAGACATGTTGCCATTGGAAATGACCATGGAGATGTAAGCTTATTTTCTTTCGATTCTTAGTTGTTTTGAAACTTTTGGACGTTCAGCTGATATTGGATGAAATAACAGTGGCGTGTTAGTGTAATAATTTTAACTCTTATAAACAGGTTTCACTTGTTGACACTGAAGGTCTCAATATCATATTTCAAAGTCATATTGCAAGTGATATCAGTCCTGGCATCATCTCGATGCAGTTTAAAACCTGCAGTCTGCAAAATTTTGAGAAGAATGTTTTGGTGGTTGCAACAAAGGATTCATCAGTTTTGGCCTTCGATAGTGATTCTGGGAACATGCTGAGTGCTAGCATGGTTCAACCCAAGAAACCCTCAAGAGCACTATTTATGCATATATTGGGTATGTGCTACTTTCAGTTTGCTTCCTAAAATAAGTACTAGATAGCATGATCCATTTAGTTCTGTTTTTTTTTTTTTTTTGTCAAACGTCATAGAACTTGGTGAAAAAGTAATTCTTATTTACATTCTGCAGATTGGCAGGATATAGCAGTTAGAGGAGCAAATTTATCGACTGGTAGTCCTATTGAGGAAGGCATACAAAAGCAATCTTTCATACTCGTATGCTCTGAGAAGGCTGCATATGTCTATTCCTTGACTCATACCATTCAGGTAATCAGCACATTATTTTTATACGTACTCGTCATTTTTGCCCAGCCTCACCCTGCCCTTCAAAACAAAATGGGGTATACTTAACACCTTTCTCTTTGACTCAGGGAGTCAAAAAAGTTCACTACAAGAAGAAGTTTCATTCCACTTCTTGCTGCTGGGCATCAACCTTTTATACTGCTTCTGATGTTGGCCTTATGCTCCTTTTCACTAGTGGAAAAGTTGAAATAAGGTGATGGTCATATATTAGTCTGAGTTTTTATGATTCGATTTATGCCAAATAAAATAATGTATTTTTTGCAAATTTATTTCTGGACTTGGTCTCATGCATGTCAACATTGTGCTGTGTAATATAAGATCCTTGCCAGAATTATCCTTGTTCAAGGAAACTTCAATCAGAGGTTTCAGATATTCTGCACCAAAACCAAATTCATTATCTGATAGCTCAATGTGCTCTTCAAATTCTGGAGATGTTGTAATGGTACAACATAACTAATAATTTTATTACTTCATGTTCATATAATTTTAACTTTGAGGATATAGTTTTGTTTTACTCTTTTACTCCCTTTAATAGGTGAATGGTGATCAAGAATTCTTCATTCTCTCAGTTCTGCTCCAGAGGTAAACTTTTAGGTGGTATATGTTCCTTTAAGTAGTCTATGCGATTATATTATCTTTGTAACCATTTTTTTCTGCTATGTACTGACAAAAGGCTATCCCTACACCCTACTTGGAACTTGGAAGGAGAACACTCTTATTCCATAGCTTTCATAGGAAATTTAAACATGCAAATAGAGCCACTGCTATCATATTATTTTCCATTAAAAAAATCATCATTTTCTTCCTGTTATGCTTTCTATTCGTCTAAATGTTTATGAAACTAAAAATGGGGTTCAAAAAGACTCTTAAGCTTCCCCTTTTCTTGTCTTATGTATCTGCATTAGCATTATGACAAGGACTTAATTCAGTATTAATTTGTTTCATAGGAATTTGGACTTTATCAGCCGTGTCTATAGGAAAGATCTAATGCTTACTCAGGAAGTGCCTGCCTCTGGAGCCACAGTTCAGAAGGAAAAGAAAAAGGTAGATTATAGATTGCACTGCTTGGTCTCTGACAACCTTCTGAAACTGAAGATTGTCCCCAAATTGTTACTTATTTGGCATGTCAGGGACTTTTTGGCTCTGTCCTCAAAGACATAACTGGCAGTAAAAAGCATGCACCTGAAATGGAAACAGAAGATACTAAAGAAAGTATTGAAGAGCTTTCTACCATCTTTTCGACTGCTAATTTTCCATGCGAGGTTGAGAATAAAGATAACCAGGCTGTGGATGAGGATGAAATAGACTTAAACATAGGTAACCATGTTGCAGGAATCATGATATATTGCATACTGTATGAGTTGGCTATGCGTATGGTGATTGACAAGTTCTTGCATCAGCTTAATCAATTCTTTTTTCACTTTTTGGTTTCCCATCTTTGAAGATGATATTGATCTTGATGATCCTGGAGAGAAACCCAAAGAACAGAATATCCTAGCAACTCTTAATAAGCATAAACTTAAATTTCAGGCTTTTACAGCAGGTCAGTGTCATTTTATGTTCGTGAATCAACAAACCCCCATCAGTGTATTCGCTTGACGATAAATTATTTCATATTTTTCAGGTAAGCTGAAGCAGATGAAGGTTAAAAATGAGAAACCCATCACCAAAGAAGAGCAGCAGAAAGATGAGAAGTCCAGTGCTGTTGATCAAATCAAGAAAAAATATGGGTTTTCTTTGCAAGGTGTAAGTATTTGCTAAATGCAAACATCCTGAATGTGTTTGATTCGTTAGTTTCCACAACGTGTATAGGTTAGCTTGAGTTTTGATGATGCTATCGTTGTAAAACATAGTCCTCAAGTCACCTTGGATGTAGTACCTGTGTTAAAACAAGATAACCATGATTGTCCTTTTATCCATGGGTGCAGGAATCAAGTGCAGCTAAAATGGCAGAAAGCAAGCTGCAGGAAAATTTGAGAAAGTTGCAGGTACTGTTTTTGTGTAATGATGAAGTTTTTGAGGAGCATGATTGATTGATATTAGTGTTTTATTCATGACATCAAATGGATGAAAAATGTAATGAAATGTTGTAACATGGGTTGGGCAGGGAATCAGCTTGAAGACTACAGAGATGCAAGATAATGCTAAATCATTCTCTTCCATGGCAAGAGAACTGCTGCGCACTAAAGAACAAGAAGACAAATGATATCTCCTATATAGCATATAATATTGTTTTGGATTAAAAAGGTTTGATTTTTTACATATATGTCCATGTTTGTATAGCAGTGAAAATCAAGAGTACTTGACTGAAGTGAAATATTATCTTTTCTTTTCTTTTCTTTTCTTTTTTAGGGTATTCATTTTGTTCATAGGATACACTTTAAGACTTCAAAGGAATGTATTTGTGCACCTTTTCCTTTCCTTATTATTATTTTTTAATTTTTCATGAAATTAATTTTTTAATGCCATCATCTATCTTGTAGCTACATTAAATTTCGACTAAATTTGAAATCGAGTTAAGTTTGACTTTTAAATTAGTGCCAAAGTTTTCTTGAGTTATTTTTCAATTCACAACATTTAAATTTATTATCTTATTTTAAGATAATCAAATTAGTTACCATTGGACCCTTTAAGAAATTAAAAAATCATTTTTAATTTGTGTATCTTATAATTAACCTTATTAATAGTAGAAAAATTTTAGAGGAAGTTTGGTTAGATTTGATAGTTTTTGGTATTTATTCAACCAGATCATTAAGTTGAATTGTTTTTCTTCAAGTTTTGGCTTTTTAATTTATTTTGATAAAATAAATTTTGTTTTCATAATTATTGCTAATAAAATAAGTTTTCATAAATATATTATATATAAAAATAAATTTTCTATAAGAAAATTTAAATTATTTTTACTTTAAATATAATTTTTTCATCATAAAAATTAAAATAAATTATTAAATAAATAAATAAAAACTCAATAATCGGGACAGGCCTGGCCTTGCCTAAGCCGAATCCGAATGGAGGATGTAGGCTGAAGCCACTTAAAGAAAGAAACCCATGTTGGATGGATTAGGCCATAACAAACCATCAACTTTACTTTCAAAAAGAAGAATACCAACCTATCAACTTTGAATCCCGCCATCTCTAAGGTGTGTGTCCTCTCCGGCGCTCTTTTTTATTTTCTTTTTTCACCGTCAGACATCTTTTTTGGTTGACTTACCGGTGATTTTGATGGGGCATGAGAATGAAGACCTATTGATATTGATTTTTTGAATGAAAATGATATCACAATTTTAGCTTGAAAAGAAAAAAAGCCTAAATTTTCACATGAGTTGTTTTTAGTTTCATTAATTTCCATTGTTCATTGATTCCCTTTTCCTGTATAAATGGTCTTCCATCGCTTATTTCCATTTTCTTGACTGTTCCTAATTCTATACCCATGGTTTTTCTTAGATGGAACTGATGTATGGTTTTATTATTTAGGTGTTCAAAATCTCCTTGGAACTAAAAATTTGGGGATTTAATATTGGTTTGTAACAACTCATGAACATGAAAGATCCATGAAAGCCAGAAAGTAAAAAAAGAAAAAAAATCTTTTAAAATTAAGTTTATGTAGGGAGTTAAAGTAAGATTCATCTACCTTGAGTTGCCTTTTGAAACAAAGCTGACAAAGTTTATTGTTAGTAAATCACATGCTTTTGTAAAGAGGAAGAATAAATGCTTAGTTCTGCAACTGAACAAATATTTGCAGCTAGACTTGGATAATGGGAGAAGGAGAAATCCTAGAAGAAAGATGATTCCAGGCAGCTCCTCTCATTTTATTCCTTGTCATCATCTTCCAATTTGCCACCAAATGGCTACATTTAAAGAAGGTGCCTAAGTCCCCTCGAAGATTTGTAGATTATGTTGCAGATTTTCAAATTGTTGATTAAATTTTCATTTTACATGGTTAGGGAGCATCCAAGACTGACAATGAAATCCAACTTTGTGGAGAGATTAAGCAGCTTTTAAAAGATGCTGCTTCCTTTTCGCAGTAAGTGATTTAACATTGAATTTTATTTATTCAGCTTAGCAGTCACAATTGCATGATGAACAAATCTATTCAAATTCATAGGCCGTCTACATTTGCACGATCAGCCAAACTTAAAGAGGATGGCAGCTGAATGAACTTGCAAATTGTTTTGCATAGCCATTGGTAAATGACTTATTGATTTTCTCTTCGTATTAGCTAATATGAATTTGATTCTTTGAACAATCTTTTTGTGGTGTTTTGGGTTTCATCCAAGTTTTGTGCCAATCAAAGGATACATTGTTGATACAGAGATTTGATTAGGATTTAGGCTATGGAACAAAGCTTATGTTCTAGTTTTGTGGACTATCAGGTTGTTTTAGGTGTATTAGGGGAAACCTACTCTCTGTTTATTGGTAAGTTTAACAAGCAAGGACAAATTTAATCCTGAGTATTGAATGAGGTCGGTTTCATTTGCTGTACAGTGTGTGTATATATATATTAAGGTCAGAGCGTAACTGTTTTCAATTACTTGAACTTTTATTAGATATTGTTTCTTGTTTGTTTATGGTTCATATATTTGTTATTTTCTCTTTCAAGAAAGAGAGCATCATTTTATAAACACCAAAACCTTGTTTGCTATACTCTAGTTATTTTGCCCCCCCCCCCCCCCTCAAGTTGTTTCTATATCACCTGTACTGACAGAAGAAACACTTGGATGTCCAGATCAGGCAGATCGCAGCCAAGAGTTGAAGCTGTCCTATATTTGTATCTGAAAGTTTTGTTCATCTTGAAGGTGGTTCTGTATTTAATGGAACTGTCTAGAAATTGTGTATGCTTGTTTGCTTAATTAGTGTCCTTAGAGTTTTGTTGTCTGCTTGTGTAGGTCATAACTAATGTTGTGCTAATCTTCTGGTTTTGGAGGTCTACTGTTGCTTCCATATCTCAACAACTTGTGCAACCAATTGGTAATGAACTACAATAATTGTGGCAAATTCTTGTGTTATGTTTTACCTCTTTTTCCTCTCACTGATTAATAACAATTTGTCTAAGCATGCATGGGTCATTCCATCATATACCTATCAAGTTTGGTAGGGCTGTAGACATGCTTCTTAGTGACGTACTCCAGAAATTAAAGTTTTCCCTTGAGGTCTGAAATGCATCAAATTAAATAAGAACATCAAGAGTTGACAAGAAGCAATTGGATTGGAGGATAACACAAAATTTGAGAAAACCAGTTGTGTATTAACTGAATATGACAAACAACCTTTTTGCAGGTAAGGTCTATCCTGGAAGACACGGGATTCTTTAAACAACAATGTCCTGGTAAAAAATATCTTGAACTCTAATAATAATTTTAATTTCGATCTCATGTGATAGAATCAGGAATTGAATTCTCCCTCTGGGTTTTGTTTTTCTTATCGCGGTTGTTTATAATGGGGCCTATCTCCAGGGTCAAATTTGCCCATTCCTTGTATGGGATAAATGGATACAATAATGGAAGGATAGATTTTGATGAGTTTTGATTGGTTTTCTGATTAAACCTCCAAAATTGCAGGTTGGAATCATATCCTGGTTGATATTGTGTACCAAGGTTAGCAAGTTTGTTTGTCGACTGGTCTAGAAGAACCAAGGACTTATCTAGCAAAATAGTTTTGTATGCGCTGCCTCTTCAGTTCAGGAACTTTGGAATAACATGTATTGTAGAATTCATTCATTTTATTTGTCAAGAGACAAAAGTGAGAAAAATTTGATGTGTTCTTTTTCTTTTTTTTTACTTTGCTTGATTATTCTTTTTCCTTTGGATACCAATTTGGCAGTTATTTTAGTAGATTAACCTGCCCCTCCTCCTTGGAGAACCGTGAGAATGATGGTGGGTGAATGCAATTGTTCTGTCTACTTAGTGGAGCATATCCATCAAACAATCATGGATTGTTTTTCCAACATTGTGCTTAAGTGATTGGAGGATGCTGTTGTGATATCTAGTAATCATCTATTTGTACTTGTAGTGATGAAGAACAAGGCAAAAGACCCAAGGGGGCATGCAATTCCAAAATATGGACACATGGTAGGGAAGCTAAGAATTTTTGTGTAGGATATGGTATTTACAATAGCATACTTTTTATTTACTTGATAGAGAGGATGCATTTGTTAAGACAAAATTGACTGTATGACTGACACAAGTGTTTATTGTTAGTTTGAGCCTTTAAGGATTATTATTATTATTATTATTATTATTTTCTTTTGGTCTAAAGGAAAAAGAATGAAAAAGAAAAGAAGGAAGGTTGTTAAAGGTTACTTAAAAGCGGGGCCCAATTCTAACTACCAATGCCACTTCTCAGACATGCGGCCAAGGTAAATTAAATACCTTCGTTGATTTAAAGTGGCGAAAGCAGAGATTGGTTGGTCATTACTGCCCCCTCGTCCTAGCCTTCTCCATTTCTCCAACACAAGAAACAGTTGGGTCATCTCATCTCTTGCCCAAATTTTGGCTTTTATTGGCCTGGGGGGGGGGGGGAGGGGAAGTGTGTTGTTAATGGCGTTATGGTAATTTTACACAACATATAACATCATCAAAACTCTAAAGCATATGCACCATGTATTTACTATTCAGATGCTTTTACATTATTATTATTATTATTATTATTATTATTATTATTACTATACAGTCCAACAAATAATAATAAAATAGAACGTAAAACCATGGTCCGAGACTGACTGGGAGACTCATGCAAACTTGTCCATCTTGACCGTAGACCTTCGGTTCTGTCTGCCTGCCTGCCTGTCCTTTTCTATTTCTTCTACTTCATCCCACATTTGATTCATGTTCTCTTCTTCTTCTTCTTCATGGACTTGTCTCAGGGCCCTTGCCTGACAACTCTCGTAGTCTTTGAAAATACCATCAACAAAGGTAATTAATCCCATACCCTCATCAAACCAAACCAATGCTGCTTTATGATTAAAGAATTGGTTTTTTGTTAGACTTTCTTTTCTGTGCTTGGTTAAAGCCTCTCTTGGATTCTTTTGGTGTTGTTTGCAGAGTTGATCAGAAGCTTGCATGTATACCGATTGGAGAATGGAGAGGAAAATGAGGTTGAGAGAGAGTTTGTGTTCAGAAAAGATGGCCCCTACGAGGAAACTGCAGCAGCCCCTCTTCTTCTATTGCAGGGGGTACCAGCCCACGAGCTTTTCGAAGGCAGAGTTATCGGTTTGTGGCTCTGCTCTTTTGCTTTTCATGCCCACCGTCTTCCTCGTTTCTTCTTCATTCCCTCTTTACTCTCCATTTCCAGGTACGCCGTTTCCACGTTTTCTCTTTTCAGCTACTCATTTGCTAGACTGATTGGTTCTATGAATTGGGATCAATTTTATTTCTATGCCTGGATGATTGATTCGTCTATCACAGGTGCATGCAAAGTCCGGTTTTTTATTTGAGCATTTCAGTGCAAGACAAAGCTGTTTAATTATTTGGAATTTTAGAAGAGAAATGTTGATTAAACATCAGAATAAAAAATCAGAAGAACCAGATTTCGTGCTCGGATGCACATTTTATGCATCCACATTGCATTTATTGTCACATCATTTTTGAGCCATCTCATCAACTATCATGTTTCACTTTGATTGAGAAAATGTCTCTTGAAACCATTGTTCTGCAATAGTTGAGGCATCTTAGCAGAGGATTTGCCAATTAGAAGTGTCTTTAATGGATTGCAATGTTGTATTTGGTTATTTTCGTTTTCCTTGCTCTGCTAGGGGCATTGTTTTGTCATCTTGATGTCTAACCATATTAAGAATTAGATAGAGATATTCTTTTTCTTCCTTTGCTTACAAACTTTTAATGGAGCCATTTTGTTCTGAGTGTCATTTATGTGAATTTATCAAGAGACTTCTGCCTACCGAAACCAGGTAGGCAAAATCAAGGTAAACCCTTCATTACCAATAGCATATTGTCCATATGTCATACTTTGATTTTTCTGCCCCTCTGGGGACATCCGATAAAATTGGATCGATACTTTGATTTTTCTTAGTTGGACTTTTTCTCACCTGGGTTTTCACTGTTAAAGACTTTTAATGTGAGAACAAGGTCCAGTCTACACTCCAATCCCACCCATGCTTGAGTAGGAAGTGCAAATGTCTTTAACTTCTTCCATTTTTTTTCCATGTCTTTTCGAGCAAGTTTTGACATTCCTTGATTGACTTCTATTTTGCTTTAATGATGCTTTAATGACTTTAGTCATCATGCAGAAACCCGAAGCTGAAGTCTATCCCGACACTTGCAAATGATCTTCAATTGATTTTCCAGAGGGGATGTGGCACCGAAGATAGAGGACCATCTAGGGAGTTATCTAAGGAAACTTGTACCAGGGATGGAGATAATCATTACCACTTGAAAAGAAGTCTTCTTGTACTTGATCAGGATCTTAATTGCCTCCCTAATTCAGGCGCTAATTCTGAGTTATTGAAATCTCGACAAACCGAACAAAATGCAACAGGTTCTTTTAGAGCTTCCTTTTTTTGGTAAATGCACATGAATAAGAAGTCGTATATTCTGTGAACAAGGATTTAGTTTGTGTTCGTAATCTTCATAATTGCATATACCAAATTTCTCTGGACTCTGAATTGGATTAATGTTGACCTACAAACACGCAGTTTATTGTTAATATGTACGAACATGTGTGGAAAAAAGGTTTTTCATTTATATGTCCCTAAAAAATGTGAAAAGGTATTCCATATGCCTTTATTTTCCCATGACTTGTCATTCTCAGATTCATTAGTTGAAGACTAGCAGCTATTCACATTGATGAATAATGGCTGATATATTTGTTCTGCATTTTACTAGCAGATTAGCTCTTTTTGTGTGCATTCCTTTCTAAGATCTGAATTTGTCTGCTATTTATGAAGCATAATGTCTTCAAAATTGAGGGAAAACTGCAGGTGTTGCAGTGAAAAAGAAAAAAAGAGCTGACTCTAAGGATGTAGCCAGAATTGCTCTTGAAGATCTTGCAAAATACTTCGATCTTCCTATAGTGGAAGCTTCTAGAAATTTGAACGTTGGTCTCACTGTCCTGAAAAGGAAATGCAGAGAATTTGGTATTCCTCGCTGGCCTCACAGGAAGATCAAGTCCCTTGATGGTCTAATTCGTGATCTCCAGGTCCTTTCTCTTTCCCTTTTGCTGTCATTTTGCCACAAAAATATATATATTTATCGAGGGAAGGGGGTTTGATACTACTGTATACCATCCTGATGGTTGAATTCAGCTCTTATCTGGCTGCGATTTTCTTTGAAAGAAAACGACTGAAGACACAAATTATGCAGGAAGAGGCCGAGCAGCGGCAGCAAGACGAGGCTGCAGCCTATGCTGTAGCAAAGAGGCGAATGATGTTGGAGACAGAGAAAGAAAGTATAGAGAAGGAACCTTTCATTGAATTAAAGAGCGAGACGAAGCGGTTTAGGCAGGACATTTTCAAGCGAAGACATAAAGCTAGAGCTCTTAAAAATTAGCACCTATCAGTTTTTAGTGGTCAACTTTCTGAACTAGATGATTGATATATTTCTTACTTCACCAAGTCCTACTTAAGGACTATAGTGAGATAAACACTTCCTTATGTGAACTTTTTGCCTGGCCAATATAGTCACTAGTCACTATGCTCTAGGACTATAAGCAAATGCATTGTAAAGTTCTCGTTACAGGCTTCATATATGTATGGGTCCTTTAAGTGGTGCTTATTTAAAACTTGTAAATGATCTTTTTCACTATCATTTTAAAATAATTTTCACATTTAATATATTACTAGGCATTGATTAACATTTTCAGTTATGTATCGAATATTGAGTCTTAGGTAGTGTTCACTTTACCTTCATGATGCTTAATTGTTCCTTGAGTAATCATCTTTGGAGGTAAAAATACTATGGAAGCCTCTATGTTAGAAGTCAAATTGTTTTTTCCCTATACTAAAAAATGGGTAATTTAGGCTTGTATGTAAGATCAAAGAGTAAATTGGTACTTTCTGGTAAAACTTTTATTCATATGTACTATTAAAAACTAGTGTAATTGACGGAATAAAAAAAACACGTGCTGAGCCACATATACCTTAAGTTGGCATATAAGAATAAATTTTTAACAGTAGAATTTGATGAAATTTTTAATAGAAACACTTATTTTCTCTTTGATTTAACATATAAAGACTAATTTATTCATTATTTAAATAAAAAAATATAAAATCCAACTTTTAATATAGTATGCAAGTTTCAGTGTAGTTTTACCCATACTCGGACAATGTAGCTTGAAAGAACAGTTAGCTTAGATGTTATTATACGTATAAAGTACACACGTCTAGATATGAAGCGTCTGCTAGAACCGAGGTTGAAATTTCATAGCTTTTTGTTCCCTCGGTGGATTTCAGTTTCATAGGTCCCATTTTCATCTTTTTATTTTTTAAAGTCCCTCTCTCTGATATGCTTTTATGTTTTTCACTTTTGGAAACCATCACATGAGGCAGCGTAGGAATTTAATAAAAAAAAAGGGTCATCCAATGACACAATGGTCATCAAAACCGAGTAGGAGTAGGAGTGTTTATTATGTTATTAATGGGTTTCATTTTTTTATAAGTGCTGCTCTATGCGTTTCCACTTATTTTTGACCACACACTATCCTACTACGTGCACTCGTTATTCCATTCCCATTCTGAATTCAACCAACCAATTATTCATGTTCATATAACCACTACCTTCTACGTTAACCATAAATAAACAAAAATTAACTTATTCATGAATAATGATGTTTTTCATTATCATCATCTTTTCATTCAGAAAGTTGACGTGACCTATATATTACAATCAAAGAAATAACGGCAGGCCAGAGGGTGCTGCCATTGCAATATTCAAGTGGTAAATTACAGGGTTACTCAATTTAAAAAATAACTATTCAAACAATTTTATTTAAATCACTAAATTATTTAAAAAAATTTATTTAAGACACTAAATTATTAATTTTTTTTAAAGTTCAACTAACATGTTCTAAGCGATGATTCGGTAATTAATATAGTGAATCGGTGCACATCAACAAGTGGAATAACATCTAGCAGAAGACCATATAGCAGCAGTATAAATAGCTCAATGAATTAACCAAAAACTTTCAAATGACTCAATGACCATTTTATAATTTTTTAAAGTTAAATGACTAAAATGTAAATTTATTAATAGTTTACTGAACTTTATTACCCATATTAATTAATTAATCTATTGCTACGTCATGGTTAGTTATCACGCGCCTATATTCAGCTTCCATGGTTGGTGAAGCTATAGTATTTTAGTAAACGACAATATTAAGAGCAGAACAGTAGCAAAAATATTATTATATAAGTCACGTTTTTTTCCTATCCATTATTTTTATATTCAAACAAGCAAGAAAATTTAATTCTTTTTTTGCCGAGGAAACTGGAAAGTTGATTCCTTGCAACAGCCAGGAAAGCAGGGGGGCCATTCTAAAAGCATAGAACAAAACACACACACACACACACACAAGAAAAAAAGCTGGAAAACCCCACCTTTTTCCACTATCTTTGATTTATTATATAAATATCCAAATGCGTTTTTATCTACAACTTTAACAGTTCTAAATTGCATTGCAAAGGATGCTGTTTTTGTTCCCCATACAAGGCTTTTGATAAGAGAGATTTAGCAGAATTTGTTGTATATATCAATATGGGTAATTGCTGGGGATCTGGTTCTTCTGATACAGATGCTACTACTCATGTTTACAGCTCCACCAATCTTCCTACTACCCCAGGTTAATTACTTGTTTTTACCTTAACTGTGTGGTGTTGTGTTTATGCTAGTTTTCTTTTAGTCAACGGGCTTGTTTCTCTGCAACAGGTACATCAAATAACTGCAGCAACAACATGGAATCTTCAGCAACCAGTAGTATTAGCAACAGCAGGAGTCAATTCTCTGTATCAGTAAGTGAAATAGTGGAGGAGGAAGTACCAGATGGGCAAATCCTGGAAACATCAAACTTGAAAGTCTTCACTTTTGCAGAGCTAAAGGCTGCAACTAAGAGCTTCAATACACTGTTGGGCGAAGGGGGATTTGGTAAGGTTTACAAAGGTTGGTTGGATGAGAGAACTTTAACACCTTCCAAGGTTGGCTTTGGAATGATTGTTGCCATTAAGAAGTTGAAGCAAGAAAGTGTTCAAGGCTTTGAAGAGTGGCAGGTAGATGCATAAATTTCTCATGTTAATGTTTATCTTCAATTTCATCTCTATCTTGTCCTTCAAGAAACGAATACCGGAATAACAAAAGACCTTAACAATTTACCGGTCGGCCGGCCGGTAGATTCATGGGAAAAAAAGAAGAAAAAGCAAGATGCTTTTAGCTTTGTCAAATTAAACCTTTATTTCTTAACCCCACCAAAGAAATTTTCTAACTACATGATGGCAATGCGGGTTCCACGTCTCATGTCTGACCTATTTTCTCATAGAACCATTGACTATAATCTGCAGCTCTAATGACTTATTATGTTTCTGTATGATGACCGTCACTTTCTTCTAGCTGTATTTTTTGGCAATTCCTTGAGTTTAACAGCTTTGAATAGTCATATGCATTCAAGACTCCGTCTATCAGTGCCAGCAATTAGTATGGCCTTTTTGTTTTTTCCGCATTTAATTCGTCATTTTTTTGCAGTCAGAGGTGAACTTTCTAGGAAGGTTATCTCACCCCAATTTGGTTAAGCTGTTGGGATATTGTTGGGAAGATAAAGAGCTGCTCCTTGTGTACGAGTTCATGCAGAAAGGAAGCTTGGAAAATCATCTATTTAGAAGTAAGCTTAAGACTTTCGAATATAAACAAGAAAAAAAAGTTCATCTCCATGGATAATTCATGTTTGATTTGCTTGATTATTTGTTTATGCAGGAAATCCATCAGTTGAACCTTTATCTTGGGAAACCAGGCTTAAAATCATCAACGGAGCTGCTCGAGGTCTAGCTTTTCTACACTTTTCTGAGAAGGTCATTTTTAGAGATTTCAAGGCCTCTAATATATTGCTTGATGGGGTTAGTCCTTATTTGCCTCATTATGCTCCACTAGATTTCAATGGATATATAGCATTTGAAGTAGACTGATAGAGCTAAAATTCAGTGACCATTCAATAGAACAATTGAATATTTGCCTGTCTTGCTATATTTGTAATAAAGGAATCCATCATGTTACTTTTCAATCATAAAGTAATATTCCCATTCCGAGAGCAACACATAATGGTTTTGATTCTACAGCACTACAATGCAAAAATATCAGATTTTGGCTTGGCTAAATTGGGGCCTTCTGGTGGAGACTCGCATGTAACTACCAGGGTTATGGGAACATATGGTTATGCTGCACCTGAATACATTGCAACAGGTAATATGATGATATGCCATTCCATTCTTGATATATTGTTCGACAACTGCTAAACATGAGGCTACTCATTCAAGTAGCATTTCACATGTGCGCAACAATACTTACTTTTGCAGTTGCTAATGTTAACGTTCCGATTATGCCAACAGGACATTTATATGTGAAGAGCGATGTGTATGGATTCGGTGTGTTGTTGCTTGAGATAATGACAGGCTTGAGAGCATTGGATACAAAACGACCAGATGGACAGCAAAATTTGGTGGATTGGCTTAAACCAACACTATCCCATAAAAGGAAGTTCAAAACCTTTATGGATGCACGGATTGAGGGCCAGTATTCATCCAAGGCAGCAACACAAACAGCCGAGCTCACTCTGAAATGTCTAGAGCATGATCCTAAAAATCGTCCATCGATGAAACAAGTTGTGGAAGCATTAGAACGGATCGAATCACTAAACAAGGAAAGACCAAAGGAGTCCTCTAAATCCGGTTCCATTCATTCCTCAACTACGCCTAGGCATAGACAACAATCTAGTAGTCAGCGTCCACAGTTTCATTCAAGGCAACATGGCACTTGAGCAGCAGTTCCTCCAACAGTACTAAAACTTGGGCTCAGGATCCTGCATTGTATTATGGGTATTTGTGGTTTGCATAACTGTGTTTTCACCTGTTTTTTTTTTTAATTAAAATGATGGGATTATCATGATTATTCTTTTAGAGATTTCTCCATGTATTATAATTTAACAAATTTTGTAACAGAAGTCTTCGTAGTTCATACATATGTTTTGTTTTGTTTTGTTTTGTTTTGTTATGGTGACTACAATATATTTGTAAATGGAGAAGATTGTTGAATGTCTTAAATTTGCTGCAATTAATGTTTTGATCTGGTTTGTTAATTGTAGGCTAAACCAAAGGTAAAAGAGATGTAGATGAGATCTTGATAAACAGTATTCATTTTTTTTTTTGGTTCCAAACAAGCCTTTCATGATCTTACTATTATATATGTATATATATATAAAAGAGAATTTGACAAGCTTCTTGAATCAAGTATAAATAGCTAGCAAACATTTATGTTGATGTTTATGTTTATCAGTTAATGTATGCCTAACATTCTTAATTTCTTTTTAATTATCAGCTTTCAAAGTAATGGTTTTTTATTTGTTGTAAAGAAGAAAAAGATAGTTTTTTTAACATGAACCGTATATTTAATTTGATAAAGAAGCCCACATCCATAAGTGCCCAATTACCGAACAACAATTTTGGAAAACAAAATTTCCATTTTTGTTCTTAGTTCCTTTCAATCAGTTCCTGCTACAGCTGTCGTGTCGCTGAAAATAAATGCAAGTTGGTTCTAATTACCAATAACCATCCATTCAAAATCCAAATTCGTCCACTTCAGTTCACAAATTTCAATCTTGATTTGTTTTTTTTATTCAATTTAGTTCTACTTTGTATACTCTATAGGCTTTTTCAGTTAAATTAATTGATGTATTTTCCACGTTCGTCTCTTGTCCTTTCTACCACCATTTCTAATCTAATTTCTCTGCTTTTTTTTTTTTTTTGGTATTTTCCTTTTTTCTAATATAATTCTCTGGTTCTTGATTTCTCATTTTTCTTTTCATTCATCCAAAGTCATTTTTTTGTAATTTTTTATGGGTTCCTCAATGCTTAATTTTTGTTCAGACACCTAAAAAAATTGTTTGTTTCTTTTAAGGTTGATTTGGGTGGAGACATATTGGTCTCATTAGAGTCTAAATTAAAAAAAAAAAAAATTGGATACTGTTTTCAATAATCGAGATTTATTTATGTGCTGTATAGGTGTTTGTAAGAATACTGAAACTGACCCTTTTTTTTTTGCTGAATTTCAACTGAAATTTGCTTATTTATAGAGTAACAATAATATAATTTTCTCTACTGAAGCAGGTCAATAATGGTGACATCTGTTCCAAATAAAGTGGGAAACTATAGTAGCACTGGCAATGGTGTGCATAAGCCCTTTTTTGACGACATAACTAATTTTTTGAGGAGATTTTTATTTCGTGTCCTGTCTGTTGGTCCTATCCCCACTCACCTTGCTTTCATCATGGATGGAAACCGAAGGTATGCAAAGAAGCAGAATCTGAAAGAAGGAGAAGGCCACAAAGCTGGCTATCTGGCTTTAATGTCTCTGCTTCGTTACTGCTATGAATTAGGAATCAAGTATGTTACTATATACGCTTTCAGCATTGAGAATTTTAAGAGGCGACCCGATGAGGTTCAAAGCTTGATGGACCTGATGCTAGAGAAGATGGAGGCTTTGCTTATGGAAGAAAGCATTGTGAATCAGTATGGTATCAGGGTGTGTTTCATTGGTAATTTGAGACTCTTGAGTGAGCCTGTCAGGGCTGCAGCGGAAAAGGTAATGAAGGTCACATCTAACAACAGTAAGGCTATGCTTTTAGTCTGCGTGGCCTATACTGCATCCAATGAAATCGTGCATGCTGTGGAAGGATCCTGTAAAGAAAAAGAAAAGGAGTTTCGACTGTGCAACTTGAACAATAACGTGATGGATGATGTTAAAGAGGGTGAGAAGGTTAATGGTATGGTTGTGCATGATATTCAAGACTTTTACGAGGATACATCAGTCGAATCTCAAGGATTAAAGCAGGGTAAAGGTTGCAATGGGACACCATATCATGCCTGTGAATCTTTTGAGTCTAACTGGGATCAAGTTCTAACTTCCAAGGCAAGTAAAAGTGGTGAAGTTTCTGAAGGTTTTCGAAATTTGAGACAGGAGGTTCCTCTGATAAAACTGGTAGATATTGAGAAACACATGTATATGGCAGTTGCACCTGATCCCGACATGCTAATTCGAAGCTCTGGTGAGAGCCGCTTAAGCAATTTTCTACTTTGGCAAACTAGTAACTGCCAATTGTATTCTCCTGCAGCATTGTGGCCTGAGATAGGTTTGTCACAACTGGTGTGGGCGATATTAAAATTCCAACAATCCCATTCCTATCTGGAGAAAAAGATGAAGCAGTTATAGCACTTATCATGCAAAGGCAAATTTGTATTTGCTAGTATAATTTATTGTCATATTGCCTTGCCCTTAACATTCAAGGCAGAAGAAGAAACCGAATTCGCCAACCTTAATACACAAGGCAGTCCACTTTTAGTTGCAGAAAAATTTGGTTTAAGACTGCCCATTTTCTTATATTTGTTGACTTGAGAGTCTTGTAGCGTAATGTGATTCTCTTGGTTCTCAAATTCTACATATGAATTGAAAATGAATGTGTTCTATCATGCTCCAACTTATGTTGCATTATTGGTCTATTGCTTGAAAAAGAAGGTTCAATGGCAGTGGTTCACCTAAACTTGGACTTGTTCTCAAACGACAAAAATGTCATAATTAGTTAAAACTTTATGGTTAACACACAGACAGCAAAAGTCATTAATAGTCAACATAAGTTGTCATAATATGATTTCATAATTCCAATGAAGAATGGACTGTGATACAAGGCACGAGGTGAAATAACATTTATAATTAACAAATGGGGGAAAAATATACTGTTTGTAGTTTAATGTTTTGATAATGGCAAAATAAAAATATAATCGAGGTATTGAAACTAAATGGACTACAAAAATATGTATGAAAGAATAACTATGATTCAGCAAGATGGAAGTTTTTTATTTGTCATAGCATTTCAGAATATGCTATGTATATAATCAACGTCGTGGTTTATGCAAACGAGGACGGTTGCAGAAAATCCTGCCGTTAGCCTTCACAACTGCAGCAATGCCAATGCTTATGGTAGCCCACAAAGCTGAGAAAAATAAGTGTCGAAGATCGTATCGAGCTGCAGATGGCGAAAACAAACATTATGTCAAATTATCTTTTGTGGTAATGAAGCTATACATCACCACCGGATTAAGAAGTCAACTAACCTTGACTCAGTGACAATATTGTGAAGAATAACCCTAGTGAGACCAAACAAAAAGCTGCTGGGAAGTGCTGCAGAAAGAAAAAAAATGTTGAACTTAAGGACAATTAGGACAGCTAAAAGTTTTCAACACAGATAAGGAACACATACAATAAAGTCACAAACAAAAGCATAGTGTGTGCGTGTGTGTATCTCTTTATGCTATACTTACAGCTACAGCCTCAAGGCCTCCTTTTTGTGATGGAGGTGTCATATCCCGGCTGACAGAAACAATGTAATGTCCTTGCAGGAGATCGATCGCATCCTTCATGCATATCACCAATAGAGGAAGTCAGTTTCCATATTGAATACCATTGTAGAAAAGATGGTCATCCCTTTACAACTGGTGGTCACTTATGAATATAAAAGGATTTGCTAGCATTAGAATTAGGGTAAGAAAAACGACTAAAAGATCATGTTACCACCCTAATCCCACCCCATGCATTCAGACAGCTAAGAAAAGGTGACGGTAAGCACAAATAGTTTGACATATTAACCAATTTCCTAATTATTGTGAGTACTACTACTTAAAGAAACAAAGTATTCATACCTGTTTTGTTCCATCAGAAAAGTTATTAAAATAATATCGACCAAGGGCATTATAAAAATCATTAAGGATCCCTTGAACAGTTCGCTTACCATACCTACAGATCACATGAAACAGACAGGTCAGACCCCATTGATCAATCCCAAAAGGGCACATAAAATATAGGTTCAATGATGAACAAAAAGAGGTCAAAATAGTCATATTTTCAGAGATGCACACAAAGCAATAACTGATCATATTCAAAGTGCCCCAAGGCTAATCAAATATCAGTTCTAGATTTCACTATGGTTCTAAGGTCAAATGCCTTTTTAACATGTTCTTAATATGCTTAAGAACAAGATCAAATTACATAAACAATTCAAATGCCTTATTTTAACTTCAAAATGCAGATGCCATAATTTCTTAAAACAACATGAAATCATTCTAAAGAGAACTAATAAGGGTCACTAACAACTATGCTTTTGAGATCTTTTCAGCTTAAAGAACAAACTCATAGAGCATAATATTAGTGTCCATTCGAATTTAATATTAATGGCAGCATTCTCATACAATGATGGATATAGCAACTAACATTTTTTAAACTTTTCATCAGGATTTGGATGTGAGCTAATTGTACAAAGATGCGGATTAACACTCAATCGGTAAAATAAAGATGCAGATGTACCGGACAAAATCTCCTTTCAGTGCAGGAGTGCCAGAATATTGTATGCTTACGTCATCCCCATGATTAGCCCACACTGAACATGTGCAAACATTTAAAAGCAAGTTTAGTTCAGGAAATCAATTTTATACACAATACCAATTTATCCAAAAACAAATAAGCAAATTGATATATGATAGAAAGAGCCAATAGTAATAAGCAAATTATTAAAAAAAGAAAATGGAAATACTTACATATTTTATACTTTTCATCAAGATTTGTGTGTGAGCTAATGGTTTCTTCAGCAGCAAAAACACCAATTCTCCTAAGCTGGAGTTCCAACATTTTCCTACCTATCATGCTCTGCAAACATCGATTAGCATGATTATGGAAATGAAAAACACTAAAAATATGGGAAACAAGAATAAAAGGTAACTACATGCATGTATGTGTACACACACCTCTCCTTGAGTGTGTGTCAGTGTCTGTGTCTCCGAGATAGAGCTTTACATTGCAACTTAACAACAAAAGAAACAAATATGCTAAGAGATAGCCCTCATACATCAAATTCAAAACTTTAAGAGTTGTTGGTTTAGTTACAGGAAGCACTATCAAAAGTCGGAAACATCCATCTATGTATATTTTATAGTAATAGTTGGCATTCATTGTAGTACTTAATACACCTCCTGTGAAATATCTTGTATTACTCTCATAACTAACAACCATACAGAAAGAACAGCATTCAGAAAACAAAGGTTATCTGTAGAGGTTTGAACATTGAAATTGTCACAACAGGGAAGCACTAAGCAGTAAGCACAAGTTTGCTATCCGAAAAGACATCAGCCGCATGTATGTTGTGTCACGATAGACAAAGCCAAGATCAGAAGTATCTCTTCAATTTAAGTGGACTCACCTGTGTAACATTGGTGCGGTCTAAGCAATCAATACAATTAGTCCTTACAACTCCAAGTTGCTCTTTCATTTTCTCACCCTTGTCGTTCAACAAGAGGTACCTATTAGTTTTGGACAAACAGAACCCAACATTAATCACTATATTTCATTGCTACAAACTTTAACTAAGGGAACAGTATACAAAAACCTGTCCTTGCAAAATCAATCAAATCAAAAGTGCACCAGGAACAGTTACCAAATTGTATTTCAATTATCCAAACATACCCATTTTTGTCAAGAAAATCTGCAATTTGATCATAGAGGATCGAAAGGCGCTCAAAATGAACATGTCCACAGATCTTATGGAAATCAAAGTGAATATATCTGCAAGATCACAGGTCTTTGAATAAAACATAACTGAAAAAAAAAAAAAAAAGAACAAGAAAGATTTAGATAAACAAAAACTGTACCTTAAATCGTCACTAAGTATAGGTTGCACTGCACTTGCAAACTTTTCACTTAAGCGTCCCTCACCTCCAGTCTGGTAAGAGATATAGGGGCACATGATCAAACATTTGAGGATGTTTACTATAATAAATTACAATTACATACTGCACAGCGATAGTCAACCAATGCTCACCGTGTTGACAAGATCGATAGCTAGTACAGATCCATATTTTTTCCTTAGATCCAGAAAATGCCTCTCAGCTACTCGTGGCTGCATAATATGCCATAATACCAGAAAAGTCGGTGACGGTAGAAGAAATTCATGTGTGCAATGAAATAGTGGTGATAAATTAACGCACTTACAGCTTCTTCAGGTTTTACAATCTCAAACTTAGGCTTATAAGTCAAATCAACAATTTGCTCCCAAAGAAACGGCATTGACCCCCGAACCTGTAAGAGGCAAATCAGGGAGAGAGTTTATAACATTCTGATCTAGTAAGTCACACAACATGATAAATATGGCCCTCATAACTTGGACAGGGAATATTTGCGTACACCCTTATTTAAGCTTTCCAAGAATTATAAACACAGTCTCTTTGGACTTAGTTCAACTTTATTTCACACTAAAATAATGTATAATACCACTTCATGTAGTGAACTTTTCAATCCCCTAATGGAGTTGTTAGGATGCATATTCAGCGTTGTGATTCAGAATCACTAGACAGACTCCTTTTTTCCTCTTTCATATAACCATTCAAATATTGCAAGGGTAGGAGTAAGCAAGGAACATATCTGAACTTTTACAAGTAATCTTCTCCTTTAGCATTACGGACTATATACTTGTGCTTGGTACTGATCTAAAAAAAGTTAAGGACTGGAAAGGAGGCCAAAATTCGTAACATATTGGTTTTATATATAGAGATTAAAATAGAATGACTGTTACCTGAACCAATGACGCGGTAAAACCATTCATCTGCACAATTTGCTCTGTTTCCACAAAATTTGCAACATATCCATCAGGATCAGCTCCTCTTCTCCACATTCGGGTTCCTTTCAAACGATGTAAACAGTAATCAATGAGACTAGCTTGTCTACATAAGGCCTAAAATATTTGAATTTAAGAAAATGTACCGGGTTTTTAAATCATTTATCTATCATAAATCCATTTCCTATTTCCCCCCAAGCTCAAAATGGGCGGGAAAACCTTCTGGATAATATTTCATACAAATGAAGAAATTTATAGAGTACAAGCATGATATAGAACTTGCGAAAGGTATATATTTGTTCATCTTAAAAAGGAGAATCTATAATAGTACTAATCTACTAGATTTCCATTGCTTTTGCATTTGTCCAAAAATTGAAATCCTTCCCTCCCACAGAAGAAATTTGAAAAAAAAAAAATTTGCAGACAAAATAAGCCAGGCTAAAAAATATTGAAGAGGCATTTCTAGCTTTGACTACCATTTCTCCGGGTACACCTCCTAGCAATCAATGTAATATCAACAATTTCTTTTCCGATGGCTGCTTGGAAGTTATGAAAACCTGATTAGCAGTTAAGGGCATGCTTCAAATAGGAAGGCATAAAATTCAACACCAATAATGAATTAGTTAAAAATGGAATAAGAACTTCTCATGCCAAAAAGTTCTGAAATTAATAGTTTCAACAAGGATACTCCCTTGGACAACTGGAAGCAAATATGGATCAAGCTGCAGCCATAAAAACCAAAAGTAGTTAGCTTGTTAAAATGAAAATGAAGGAAATTTGGTGCATGAAACTGCAAAGCTACTCAAGAAAAAGACTCGCCTTGTTGTCTATAAGTACTTCCAACATATAATTGTTCCAAAGAAATCTGGGTTCTGCCTGTGGCAAACATTTGGGAACATAATGAAAAGCCTCTTAGTAACTTAGAGGCATCGAAGAATCACATAGAAATTTTGATGAATATTGAACACTGAACTAATAAAACTACCATAAAAGCAAAACAGTTTGAAGTTAGTGGCAGATCATCTAATAATCTCATAAAATAGAAAACAAAGGGAGCAATCCATGTATTAGTTACTTAAATTTTGAACAATTTACCTGTCTCCAAAGAGGAAGCAATTTAGATTCATCTCCCAGATCATTTAATCGCTGAGCACTGTTGAATAACAAATCTATAATGGTTACTTTCACCATAAATAAAATATTTAAAGAAAATATAACAACTTATAAAAATGAAAAACAGAAAGTTACATAATTGTTAATAATTCCAAAAGTACCTAGCTTAAGGGATATCTATAGGAAGTTTGCAAGCTGTTTGATCATATACTATTGCCCTTCATTAACAAATTAAAATCTTGATGATTATACTGGAACAACTTAATGGTTGATAGTTAACTTTAACATGTTAAAGGCCCAGTTTCCTGCTTTGTCTTGCAACATGCTATGTTGCTCATGAATGTGCTTCCTATGTGATATCTCAAATCTACAGAACAGAGTCATATATAAAATCGATTCATTTGCTAGTGTGTCTAAAGGGAAATTACAATGTACCCCTCCTAGGATCGCTAAATATAAACTGCTTCGGTTGGAAGTTTTCCAAACAGTTTTTGCTCGACATGTGACTGTTTTGAGATAGAAAATTGCTCTTAGTAGGCATATATACAAGGCCTAAGTTTAGACAATAGTTCACCTCAGCGTTAAATTGGTGTCATAAGAGAAAAAGAGACCACAAGTCTTCTCTGCAACTTTGAGCAGCCCAGCAAATTCACTCTCCACCTTTTTCTGCCAAATATAAAAGGTTCTTGTGTTAATCAATCAATTGAATCACCCTTGCTAGAAGAAAAAGTGAGGAAATAGCTTATGTACCTGTTCTGGAGAAGAGGTTTTAAGAGAATGATCACATGGAAGAATTCTCAAGGACATGACTTTGAATATAGGATGCCCCAAGTAAGATCCAACACATTCACGCTCCGTTATAACAATTAAATATGATCCTAAACACATAAATTCAACGCATCAAATTGATTGGAGAGAAACCACCAGCTCAATTCTGAGAAGATAATCAAAACAACAAAAGAAAAAAAGAAACCAATTCTGGTCTCATTGGATCTTGCAGATCCATATACCCTACTGATCTAATCAGGCACTATATTTTCACTACAATTAGGTCCCTTTCTGAAGTTTTTCCATTATGATTTAACCAAACCAATAGAATCAAAATTTTCATAGCAACCTATTATACCTGCAACAAGCTTTAGCATTCCAACTACTCCAAAAATTGTCTGAATCTTAGGAACACGAACAGAGCTGCATTCTGGAATAGCATCTATAGAACAGACAAATACATCCAGTAAAACATCTAGCACTTAACGTTGAAAAAAAAAAGGCATAAGCATAGCAAATAAGTAACCAAAAAAACAACCCACCAATGAGCTTCATTGAGGCATCAGCACGATTAATTTTCAAAGACGAAGCAGAAGAGCCATCGGTGGGTTCAATCACATACTCATCAGGAAATTCCCATAACCGCAGTCTTGTATATAGCTTTTGGCATGACTCTGCCCTCTCCATCATTATTGGAATTCTATTTCACTACAAAATCATATAAAAGGAAAAAAAAATTAAAAAAAAAACAAACTTCGATGTAGAGTTGGATCAAGCTGAAGGGAATAATCGAAAATTGCAGGTTTCAAAAGCAACCCAAGAGAGGAAATAGACGAAAAAGAAAAGGGTACCCGGTAAAAAGTTGAATAAAGGCAAAAACTTTAAGTGGAGAGTGAGATCTGAGTTCCCTGGTCGAATAACAACTAAAGAGAAAGAGAGCCTTTTTTTTTTTGTTCTTCTTCAAGTGCAGCGTGTCTTGCAAAAAAGTAAAGAAACTATAACGAGAAACAGGCAAAAACAAGGCCTGATAGATTAACGTTGTTGAATGATGTTTATGTGTTTTTTTTTTCTTTTTCTTTTTATTCTCTTCCTCTTCTGTTATGTTTCGTTGAGGGGAGGAATTCAAACAGTAATTGGCTAATAAAAGGAAAAGAAATAAGGGCTGGACGACTATTATTATGCCTATGTCTGGGGTTTGTATCAACTAATTATATGCTAACGTGGGTTCCATTCGATGCTTCCAATCCTTACCCACTAATGGGGCATCATTGGACATGGTCAATATCAATTGCTAACAATAGTATTCTTTTATTCCCTTCCTCCATTCCCCCACAAATTAAAGCACTCCATCCATATAACTTATAACTATATATATTTTATTATTAACTTGCCTCTGAAAATGGTTAAGACTGTACAGAATGCAGATGAAGTTGATGCCTTTCATTTCTAAATGCTTCATTTGTTGGATTTTCTTTCTAAATATGGGAAACCTTTAATCTTTGTTTAAAGCAACTTAGAACGTGCTTAGTTACTACTTCAAAGTTTCGAATATTGAACATGTTCTTTTTAATGTTTAAATTTATCTTTTGTCTAATCAACCAAATCATAAGTGATATAACAAAATATTTGTATTAATCCATGGATAAACTTGTCAATTATTTAGTGGACCAAATTGTTCCATTTTCAAAACCAAAACACTTATATTATATAATTAGAAATATAAACACATCATTAGCTTTAGCTGTCGAGGAAAGTAAGTATGCGAGAGAGCCATGGCCCATTAACAGCAAAGCTCCAGTGCAAACAGAGTGGGATTATTAGGCATAAAATGTCATTGCACATGAGTCATGACATGAAAGGCTCGCAACCTTTTAGTTAGAGATACTTGCTAATATAGAAGCACTAGAGAGAAGTTGGCATTAAAAAGTAGAGGAATTGAATATTTCAAAACGTACACATACAACAAAATAGTAACACATCTTGTTACAGACGTTTTGAGTCATAGAATTGGTACAGGACATGATCTTATTTCATTGCAGAATGCAAGTATTCAGAACAATATAATTAGTATATCGGCACAACCGCACAAGGAAGCACTTTTCTCCATCTGAAAAAGTTGGGATTCCATCAATATCATCGATCAAATGCTTGGTCTAACATTGAGGCGAGAAGCAATCTTTTGACCCAAAGATTTGTCAGCCTGAAACCACACAAGACAATGATATTATTAAGCACTGCATTTCTTTACATTTTTTCTTCTCCGGCATTACAACAGCGCGATTATAAGCTACAATGTGATCATACAAGCAACTAAAGACATTTAAAAGCTCAATCTTTTCACATTGTTTATGGTTAAATATCCATGCATTCCAAACATAATTAAATTAGTAATGAAAGATCAAAGAACGAGAATCCAACCTGAGACCAGTATGAGATCCAAATGCTGCGGATCTCGTGTGTGACCCTTGAATCAGACAATGCATCAATCCAGCGATTAATAAACCGTTCTTGCCTGAGAGACAGATAGACAAACAGCCAATATAGAATGTTTTAAGTAAATGTTTCAAGCAATTTCTTGTTAATCCCCTAACAAAGTAAAGAAAAAAAACCTGTCAGCTGAAAAGGACCGGTATCGTTCCCCAGGCTGCTTAAAGTTGTTCTCCTTACCGATAATGCACTGTGAGACAATAGTTAAGAAATCATAAACTGATGGCCTTTGAGATTCAAGCTTACAAATTAAACTAGTTGAAATAAAATCTTGGGAAACAAGTAACCTTCTCTCTTTTGCCGCTGTAAACAGTGCTAGGAATAGGGTGCTTCTCAGCGTGGCGAACAGGATCATACCTCGAAGGGAAGTAGTTCACCTAATATATATATATGTATTCATCAATATAAATAAGTGACCAGCTCATCAACGTATGCTTATGTGCACAACAGGAAAACAAAGAGAAAAAGAGAGAATATATATATACCTCCTCATCTCTATGCATAAAATTCATAAAACCTTCATGGTGATTATTGTGATGAGCACATTTGGGAGCATTAGCTGGAAGCTGCAGATAATTCGGTCCAAGACGGTGCCTTTGAGTGTCAGAATAGGAGAAGATTCTAGTTTGAAGCAACTTATCATCTGAATAATAGATGCCAGGGACAATGAGGGAAGGGCAGAAGGCTAACTGCTCATTCTCAGCAAAGAAGTTATCGATGTTCTTGTTTAACACCATTCGACCCACCGGCTGCAATGGGAAGATGTCCTCTGGCCATGTCTTGGTTACATCAAGTGGGTCAAAATCAAACCTGTCCTCATGAAGAGGATCCATTATTTGAATGAACAGCTTCCATTCAGGGTAGTTTCCGGCTGCAATCGAGTCATAAAGATCTTGTGTGGCATGACTGTGATTCGCGCCACCTACTCTTATGGCTTCATCCTCCAACAAAGATTTTACACCACAAGTGGGTTTCCAATGGAATTTCACATAGTGTGCCTTCCCAGCTTTGTTGATTAGTGTGTAGGTATGAACACCAGAGCCATCCATGTGCCTATAATCCTGTGGAACACCGATGTCATCAAACAGGAAGGTGAACATGTGCAAGCTTTCGGGATGGTGCGAAAAGAAGTCCAGAATCCTCCAGTTTTCCTGAATGTGGGACTTCGGGTTTGGTTTAAGAGCATGGACCATATCAGGGAACTTCATTCCGTCACGGATGAAAAACACAGGGAAATTGTTCCCCACTAGATCAAAATTTCCCTGGTTCAATAACAAGGAATCCAAAAAAGCAAACAATTAACTTCACTTCTGATATATGGTATGTCTAACTCAAATACATAAACATATGTGAACATATATATACTTTCTCTGTATATGCAGGTAGCATGTATATAGACACATACCTCTCGTGTGTAAAATTTCACAGCAAAACCTCGGGGGTCTCTCAAAGTTTCAGGACTACCGCGTTCATGAATAACCGTGGAGAATCTAACAATGAGAGGGGTCTGCACTCCAGGGGCACGAAGGAAATCAGCACATGTGAGCTGAGATATATCATGAGTGACCTCGAAGAACCCTTTCGCACTGGCTCCTCTAGCATGAACAACACGTTCAGGTATGCGTTCTCTATCGAAATTAGCTAGCTTCTCCACCAAATGATAGTCTTCAAGGAGAATTGGACCTGTCATATAATATAACCGTTATTCAACCTCTTGATTTTATCATTTCACGTATCTGTTGCTTTTGCTTATGCTTTGACATGGGGCTAGCCCTCCCCAAATCATATAGAACCAACTGAAGAACTTCACCAGCAATACTGGCTGGCATGACATATCTTCAACTTCATATTTTAATGCACTAAAGAGAAACTTTTAGAATCAACTTGAACTTTGAAAAAACAAATTCATTACTTTCCTCACAAACCATAGATTGATGTTAAAATATTGACAAAATCAACACCTTAATAAGGCTAAAAGCAGTATATGTAAACTCCATATTTACCTATGAAAACACTACAAGGAATAAACATGGTAAAGGCACACCATGGATCATATATAATTACCTCTTGCTCCCACAGTAAGTGATGAGTTATTGTTCCAAACTGGAGCACCAGAATTGGTGGTCCAGAACGGGGAATCAAAGGAACTTGAAGGACGAAACTGCATCCAAAATAGCTCCATTAAGAAGTAAAAATAAAGAGGTACAGTCACAGGATAAAGAGGGAAAAAAAGTAAACCATTTAACCAAAGCATTAAAAGTAGACACTGGAATTACATAACTTGACATTGATGATAGTAATACAAGCTCGAAAAGACAAATACCCTGCTTGGTAGCTAAGAAAATATAGGAAAATGGAGAAGAACTTAAAAAGTTCATCCATTCTTTAGAGCAACAGCAAACAAGAATCTTTGAGGATATAACTTTCTGAAATTTATGTAAAAGTTTCAACCATTATCGTAGTGTATCTGCTTAAAGTTTCCCACCAAACAATTAAAAAAACCCAACAATAATCAGCTAAGCAATGAAGAAGAACTGCTTTTTATTTCAGAATTGCTACATATAAACCATCTCAAAACTGAACTGAGGTAACAACTGAAGCTTAAGACACCAATGATATCGGTATTTGGTAATTGGTACCTTGTAAGGATCCATGGTAAGAGAAGAGAAAGAAGATAATCTAGTAACGTATGAAGGGAGCTCTCTGTTTCTCTTCTTACTTATATATATATATCTGTTTTTAATGCTATAATTGCCAACAATAATATTTTATTTTATAATTTATGCATTTTTATATACCTCTCAATATTATTTGTTAGAATAGTTTTCTTGTGTAGATAATATATGCCTTCTTATTAATTTGAAGCATTTTGCAATATTCTAATTGGTTATTTAGTCAATCGAAATTTTTAATAATAAGTTTAACGTCAGTTCAAAACTTGCGATTTTGATATTGAATCTGAAGCAATTGGAGTTTTACTTTTAAAATATGAGCTCAATTCAACATGAAAAAGTAAAATTTCTCATCGATTTATATCCATTCCATGCTCAATTTCAAATTTCGAGCTAGCTTGGTTCCACTTTAAAACAACCCAACTTGATATTGAAATTCATTTGAGAACTCGATTTGCTCAAAAATTCTAAACATTAAAATTCAAATTCAGTTCAACAATGATTAAATCAATTTTTTTTAATTGAATTGGAATAATTCAGCAGCATATGCTTGAGAAGAAGAAAAAAACAATGAAAATTATTATTATGTGATTAAAGATAATATAGAAAAATGATATGAGGACGTCATAGATTGAAATTTTAAGGCTACAAGGCTTTATCCTGTTTTCGTGGTCCTAGGGAACCCTGAGTCACCAATGGGCAGAAAACGAAGTTGGGTTCCTTGAAAACTGCGTTTATGGAAGTATTTTGGTGTTTAATGAAAAAATTCATCCAAATTTAACCAAAGGGAAAATGGTCATGAAACAGCTGGTGCATATATATGATAGGAATGGGCCATGGAGAAGATGAATTGATTTCAATGGCTGGCAATGCAATGCAAATATCATCTCTTTATAGTATTTTGTTTTTGCTCATTCAGATTTGTGGCTCACAAAACACACTCAGCAAAGGGTGGACTATAGTGAAAACATACACACATTGACTCATTGCCTTACCTCCTTCAAGGAAAATGGACCTATGAAACCAAACACATTTCACAACCCAATTCATTTACACCATTTTTCATAATCTAAGCTAGTTCCTCCCTCACATTGGACTTTCAGCAACATTCTACTCATGTTCAAACTTCAAACTCTCAGTTTTCTACATTAACTAGATGTTGGTAATAGGTTACTGACCAGGATTTCCCAGTAACCGTTCCACCGCAGCATGAACATTTCCTGCACTGGCTATTAATGCCTGAATATTTTCTCGAGTGTCAATGAAACCCATTTCTTGAAGTTGGGACAACTGGGTGGCGTATAGTTGCTCTGGAGGTACTGATATAAATGGAATATTTGTTGATTAGTGGGGTGGTAAACAAAAGTAAATTGGCCAAACAGAAAAAATTGTAGACACTAACCATCTGATCTATTAGGAACACCCAAGCTGCCGGTTCCAAGTCCGCTAAACATGGTCATCATTGCTTCCAAACCCATGTTGAGCGTTCCTGAAAATATTTTAAGATTATAAAAGTACTCCCGTTTAACAAATCGTTTCTAGTAAAATAAAATTTGTTTCTTGTCTTCCCCCCTTCTATTGAATTGGAACAAGCAAAGTGAGCATAGATGAGCTATCAAAATCTGGAAGACATCCTTCGTGAGGACGGAATGAAATGTCGCTTCAATAAACAATATAGTAGTATAGTTATCGCTAATAAGAACCAAGTGTGAATGGTGAAGGCAAAGAACTCCTAAAAACAGTAAGAGTAACAATGGAACAACGGTTCTCATAACAAAACCTAAAATGATTTTGGATAAATGATGTCTGTACCTGCACCTCCACCAGTCTGGGCAGGCTCCCTGCAAGAGAGGACCAGATTTAGAAAAAAAACCATAAGCAATAACAAACTTCTTAGGTAATATTTCACTTCATTCTCAAACATTTGGCTTTTTCCCCTCTTCTAGTTACTTTCCTTTGTTTATTATTTGGTGGTTTTAAAAATTAATTTTATAAAATATAAAACATTATAAGAAATAACAGATACTTACAAGAAAACAATATTCATATGTCCTGTTCAAAATCAGGTTTCTGAATATTGCATCTTCTAAAAATTAATCTAAAATTGCTTTTCATCTCAAAATGTGCCGATATAATTCGAACTTTTTGGGGGAATAATGAAAATGATTCAAAGCATTAATAAAATTACATCGAAAAGTAGGATAGATAGAAATTGAGGGATGCAATTTGAATTGTTACATAGAAAGATTAATTCAAAAGGAAACAAGGGAAACAATCATGCAACTCACTGGGTTGACTGTGGCCGACTAAGTTGTGAAAAAAGAGTCTGCTGCAAAGTCAATAGTTGCTGAAATAGGAAAAACCAGAATGGTGACTAACCTTCCTTTTGCAAACAATTTATTTTATATCCTAATTCTAACAACATTCCTAAACAGAAAGTTACACATGAAAAAGATAACTACGGCCAAGTGGAAAAGCAAATAAGGTTATGCAACAAAAAACTCCAAATTTTACTTTTGCATGCAGATCAGCTTGTTGGCAGATAGAAACACACTTCAATATATTTTCATGCATGAGAAAGAGAAGGTTGAACTGCAGATTGGATACAATTACCTGCATCATCTCAGGAGAAGTCAACTGATGAAGAAATTGAGAGTTCTGCATCATTTCTCTTGGTTGAGAATTAGAACCAAGCATGTTTTGAAGTTGAGGACTGAGACTAAGAACCTGCCACTGGCAATGTCAGAAAACAAGAAACTTTTCTCAAACCCCATGTATGTAGGAGAATATAATATAAGATAACACCTGGTTCAAGTACTGAGGACTGGACAGGAGGCTTCGCATCATTTGTGAAATAGCTGGATTTTGCATCAACTGATTCAGTGAATTAGAATCCTGCATAGCACCAAACAAGCCTTCAAACGCTGGAAGACCCAGACCACCTAAACCAGCAGGTGCCTGTGGCCTAGCATCCGCACCAGGATCCGACCTCCTTGTGTTAGTTTGGGAACCTCCAACTGCAAGATTTCATTCCATCAATAGTTTCTTGGTAATAGTTCTCTTCCATTTTCTAAAAATGGAACTATAACTCATACCGATCTTCATAAAGTAAATCAACAGAACTAAAGCCCAGATAACTGCTTCAAAGATAAAACATTTTGAAGAATGATTTGAAATGAGAAGGAAAGAAGTTGCAAGAAAACAAGAGCTTGCCTTCAGAAGAAGACCAAGGGTTTGGCAGTGGATTCGCATTGGGAGTAGTTCCAGAATCAGAGGTGGGCTGGTTAGTTGACCCATCTCTGGCTTGGTTTCCCCCTTGAGTTCCCAGGAGGGAAGAAAACGGGTTTGAACCACCATTTCCAGTAGTCCCAGTCATAGTAGTTGCATTCAGGAGAGGCTCTTGAACAGTTTCATACATACGGCGAAGCATGTTAAATCCTTCGGGTGATGATTCAATATTGCTCATTGCTCTGTCCGTATTCCTAATCACTTCACGCATGAGCTCAGGGTTTCTTGCAGCTTCAAATGTTTGAAGGAGAACACTTGGATCATTAAGTATGTGTGCAAGCTCAGGATTTCGGTCAATTATCTCTCGCGTTTGAGGATTGTTCATGATCAAGTTATACAGTATCTCAGGATTATTCATCAAATTCTGAATAGCAGGCATGTTCGATATTTCCCTCATAATGTTGGGGATTCGAGTCAATTGCTGTTGTAATTGTTCAAAATTTGGGAGCCCAGCTCCAAATAAACCAGCACTGTCACCAAGTCCAGGAAACAGTGAAGCACCTAGACCAGCCCCTCCTGCTCCCAATGCCCCAGCATCATCCAAGTCAACAGCTGTTGTATTTGTTTGAGAAGTGCTCAAAGCACCTGAACCAATTGACCCAGCTGCATTGGTTGTCAGCGGTGGCGCTGTCGGTGCAACAGAACGAACCAAGTGGACAGTGTGATCTGCCTCCAAACCTGAAGTACAAAATTAAATATACCATCAAACATCAAGAGGAAGTAACATCTGTCTACTCCAATATACGGATTAACTCAACCACATGAAGCGTAGCAAAATATCAGACGGAATTAGCTTCAAAACATTCAATTCAGAGTACTAGGTTAAAATTCGGGATCAACAATGAATTCAGTAGCTATATCCATTTATGCGTCCAATTACATCAATAAACGTAGAAGCAAGTAAAGTTCTCTCTTTTTTTTAGCTCATAAACAAAATTGTACTTTAGGAAAACTATAATGAATTCCAATTAAGGAAGAAATGAGAAAAAAAAAAAACGAAACAGAGAATGAGTTGATTGTACCGTAGCTTCGAAGGGTTTGATCGTCCTTCAAGATCCGACCTTTATAAATCAAACGCTGTTGATCGGCGGGAACACCGCAGTTTCGCGCCAGAAGTGCCTTAAACGAATCGACGGTGGAATCCAGGTTGGTCTGAACGGAGAATTTGGAGCCGGATGAACAATTGATACTGACGGTGACAGCATCACCGACGTCTTTGCTGGCCGCTTCCTTAGAAGCATTAATATCACCTCCTCCCATAGTGACCTGTCCCTCACTCAAAAACCTCCCAACTTCAGCCACAAGCCTAAGCAGGGAAAATAGAAATGAATCAGTTGCAGAAGAATTAGTATTAAATGCAGTAGCAGTAAAGAGAAATGAAAGTTGCAAACCCAATTCCAAAGCAACCAATGTAGATTCTAAGAGACAAAACTGATTCGTTAAAGTAAGAAAAACAGGATGAACAACAAAGACTGTTATAAATGGTTTAAAGTAGAAACTATAGCGATCCATTATTTTCGTAGCCGACTTCACGGGGTTAGGGCCTTAGCCCAACCACCATCCTCAAATCAAACCCAATATAGGCTTTTACAATATTATCATAATTTTTTCATTTTATAAATTATAATAACTTTTTTTTTACTGGTCTTCTCCCCAACCTTTAAATAGTAATAAGAGGAAAATGTGTTTCAATATACTTGAACTCACATCATTTTATACGGACAACAATATCAATATCAATAGAACTAAAGCTCAATTGACATAAATTATAATAATTAAATTAAATATTTTGTTAGGATTTGGGAATTGTTAGCCCAAGTGACTGATAGGATCTGAATCTCTGACTCGAAAGAAGAATGTTCGCCTACAGACATAGTCAGATGAGGACCTCACGGGAAGGTTAGATGTCCGCAAAGATAACTCGCACGAGAAGCCTGCAAGGGGAACTCACGTAAGCCTCATAGGAATGAAGTCCTGAGAGGAGAGCTTATGTAAGTCTTATAGGGATAAGGTCGCGAGTCGTGTCTATAGAGGGGGTCGTGAGCCTGCAAGAGATCTCCACTCGTGACTGGTAGGTGCGAGGTTCGTTGGAGGAGTCAGTCCTAAGATTAGAAAGGATCACGTGCTCTGCAGGTAAGCGTCTAATAAGCCAAGGGATGCTCAGAGAATGTTAGCACTAGAAACAGGGAATGTCAGTACCATTAACTTAAAAGTCGAGATAAAACAGTGGGCCCCATTATGAGTTGTAATAGTAACAGTAGGAACATATATAAATATATTTATGTTTCCCTTAATGATATACGAAAAAACACTACTCAACATATTTAAACTAATTTTAACTCAATTCAATTAATTTTTAAACTAATTTTCGGTTTAGAAATGAATAAGTTAGTTAGCAGAGGAGGCACATCGGCTCAGCACAAACTTTAAAGCAATCAAATCAATGGGAGTAGTCGTATTGTATTTATTTCATTCAGTTTGGTTTTCCACACATAATACTAAAGAAAAAGCCTATTTATTGGAGTCTTATAATAATAATACAATAATGTCCCAAAAGGAGCCCACAGTGGCAGTGGGAGAGCGCCTACGAAGCCCCTAGTCTAAACAAATCAAACTTCAAACCTTTTTATTCTTTCTTCTTTCTATAAATAACAAAAAGATTACATCTTATCAATTAACTAATTTAAATTAAATATTTTACTTCTTTTTTAAGTAAACAACAAAACATAAAAAAAAAATTTAAATTCATCCTCAAACTTAAAATTATTCGTTATATCAATCAAGTCTTTCTGTTAATTTATTTATCATCTTTAGCATTAAATTTTAATTGAAGTTATTATAAAGTATGTTTAAAATAAATGAATAGTAATTTTAACATATTTTGCATCATTTAAGTCGTTAATGTGATAAGTGAATACGGGTTTAAATTTGGGTTAAATTTGATACAATATTAATACTTTAAGAACGATTTAAAACTAGATCCATATTTTGGGAAGGTACGGTTTAATTAACCTATTTACTTCCTTACTTTTATTTTAAAAAATTTAGTCATTCAGTCGCGAGTGTATGAATCGAAAAATTTTAGAGTAGAAAAGAGATTAAATTATAAAGATATAAAAATATAGGTTATGGTAGGAAATTAAAAAAAGAAGAAGGGTGTGTTTAGTTTTTGAAATCACATGCGGCAGGCAGGGTGAGACAGGCACGTCACACAAGTCACAACCCAGATGACCGTTGTTAGGACAAAAACTCGTATTATCATCTAACGGTCACTTTTCAATAATTAGCCGTTGCCCTTTTTTTAAAATACTCCTCTATCCCCCCTTTCTTACAGCCCCCCTCCCTTTCTCTATCTACCTGTCTGTATTTGTAGATCTCCACTTCCATAGACACTAAAGCCCTTTTTCTTTTTTAAAACTTCTTTAAATGCTCATTCTCTACCTATTTTAAAGAGGTTCCTTTACATTACATTCTTCTTATTTCATTCCCTTCTTCTTCTTTTGGAACCGGTGGGGTTCTTGTTTTGTTCTCTTTCAGACACACACGAAACAATCAACAATGGAACGTATATCTGATGAGAACAATCCTAATCTCACCAAACCCACAAATTTTCAAGGTATTCTTCCTTTATTCCAAAAATGGGTTTCAACTTTCAAATCTTTACACTTAAACCCCCATGATCTAACATGGTTGTGGTACAACAGGTTGCAGAAAATTTGGACAAGAGATCAAACACAACAGGAGAGCTTTAAGTGTGATTAATCACAACTTAGTAGGAGCTAAAGCATACCCTTGTGTTGTTAATAAGAGAGGCTTATCACAGTATACATCTCTCAATCTCATTCACTTTGATTCATTTACATCTTTGATTGTTTCTCAATGATGAGTTTGTTTCTTCTTTTTTTCAGAAGAAATGAATGTATTGAAAACAAGCAGCTTGATCCTGTTCATAGACCTATTACCAGGTTAGAGTTTTTAAATTTTTGAAAATTTTAAATTTTAATCCCCCTTTTTTTTTTTTTTTTTCACTTTTGCTTTCCAGCTTTGCTTACCAAATGAGTAAAGCTACAAAAGGAAAGAAAGTTCAAATTTTGGATCTTAAAACTCAGTCAATTCAAAATACCATAACAAGTTTTTATTTTTTTATTTTTTGCTTCATTTTGACATTTCAGGAAGTTTGCTGCTCAAATTTCCAGTACCAGTCAACGGCATTGCCCCGAGGTACCAGTCGAGTTTTTTTTTTTTTTTAAGAGCATTGATTATTTTCTTACATACTGATGGCTTTTTGTCCTTCGTAGCAGGAAACTAAGAAGCTGAAACCATCAGTTCCAAGCTCAAATGAGTTTGGTGATTGTATATTCATAGATGTGGAAGAAAACAAGACATCCTTAGACCAACCAGTACCGATGTTCTTAGAAGAAACAGAAGTGGAAATGGAAGATATTATAATTGAAGAACCAATTGTTGATATTGATGGTTGTGATACAAAGAATCCGTTAGCAGTTGTTGAATATGTTGAAGATTTGCATGCTTATTACAAAAACATGGAGGTAACATAATACTAGAATGTATTAATACCCCTTTATTCATTGAGATTTTATTACTTACCATGAAACATGTTCTAAAACCAGTTTCATTTGTAATGCAGAAATTTAGTTGTGTTTCACCTAATTACATGGACCAACAATCTGATGTTAACGAGAAAATGAGGGCTATTTTGATTGACTGGCTTATTGAGGTAAATAGCAGAATTGTTCCTTACTGAACCAATGCCATAAATGGTGAATAGTTGGTTTCTGGTTCATAATTGGGTTGTAAAAATGAACAGGTGCACGACAAATTTGACCTCATGGGGGAGACATTATTTCTTACAGTTAATCTCATAGACAGATTTTTGTCTCAACAAACAGTGATGAGAAAAAAGCTTCAACTGGTT
Organism: Gossypium raimondii; assembly: GCF_025698545.1. Lineage (NCBI taxonomy): Eukaryota > Viridiplantae > Streptophyta > Magnoliopsida > Malvales > Malvaceae > Gossypium > Gossypium raimondii. The sequence goes on from NC_068566.1 coordinate 183,929, forward strand.
GGATTAGTTGCTATGCTCTTAGCATGCAAGTACGAGGAGGTTTCTGTTCCTATTGTAGGAGATTTAATCCTTATATCAGATAAAGCTTATTCTAGGAAAGAAGTTCTCGAAATGGTATGGTACTATATCCTTCTGTTCTGCCATTTATGTTCAATGGAGCAGCTTTAATGGTTAACACACGTTATTACAGGAGAGATTAATGCTCAACACATTACAATTCAACATGTCTTTCCCAACACCATATGTTTTCATGAAGAGGTTCCTTAAGGCAGCTCAATCCGACAAGAAGCTTGAACTTCTGTCTTTCTTTTTGATTGAACTTGCCTTAGTGGAATATGAAATGCTTAAATTCCAACCATCACTACTAGCAGCTGCTGCAATCTACACTGCTCAATGCAGTCTAAATGGGTACAAACAATGGAGCAAGACATGCGAGTGGCATAGCAGCTACACAGAAGATCAACTACTGTAAGTTGTTGCTTCACATCTTTTAATTTTCTGGCCAAACAAACAAGTTATTGAGGATGTTTTCTTTTTTGCAGAGAATGTTCAAGATTTATGGTTGGTTTCCATGAAAAAGCAGCAACGGGGAAACTAACAGGGGTACATAGAAAGTACTGTACATCCAAGTTTGGATACACAGCAAAATGTGAAGCTGCAAAATTTTTATTACAGACCCAACAACAACCATAGCAACATCAAGCTATTGACTTTTATACTTGATTTGTGAGGGGGACAGCTAATGTAATAAATTGAGCAACTTTGGGTTGCGTGCACTTAGGGATTTTTAAAGCAAATTTGAAAAATTTTAAGCAGCATATCCGGTGTTGTTGTCGTGGTTGTTTACAGCTATGGTTATTGACTTTATGTGTATGCATGTTCAAATTGAACATGATTAATTTTCTTACTGTAATTTTATGTATTTTCCGCCATACAATCAATTAATAAATCAAACACCATTCTTTCTTCAATGTTTCCTCTTTATCAATTTGATGGAATCTTGTTATGGATTCAATGCATAACCCAAATATCACTATTTTTTTACCTTTATTATAACCCAAATTCATGCTAAAATTTGTGTATAAGTTTATATTTTAGTCGAGTTATTTTGGGTATAAATTTATATTTTTGTCGAGTTACAAAATAGCCAATAAATTATTGAATATTTTTATATAAGTTATTGAGTTGTTAAATTTTTTCGACGATCGGTATAATGTATTAGCACCTATCGATAAGTAGAAAAACATACATTAGATTCAAGTTAATATGACAATCAATATTAGAAATTAGAGAATAAAATTTTGATTCGTAGATTTGTGATATTAAAAGCTATTTCATGAAAAAATTGAACTGTAGAAGAGCTTTTGATTTATGCAAACGATGCAAATAAATAAAGACATACAATAACAATTTTAACAGTCAAACTTTGAATAGTTTAATAATTATTTTATAACTTTTTCAAGTTAAATGACCAAAAAGTAAATTTACTAATAATTTAATGACTTTAAAAGTAATTTACCCAAAAAGGGCAATAAGTTCAAGTTTATAGATAGGAGTTTACATCTTATATATTGTTTAGATAGTTTGAATTTAATATGTTAAATAAAGTCCTAGTTTTAATAATATTGTCTTTTCTAACATGTCATAACTAATATATAAAATATATACAAATTGTCATGTGAATTAACATATTATTGCTTAACACTTTCTTTAGTAAAAAAAAAGAAAAGAAAAACTTTATCCATGGAGCATGGAGGCTACCTCTACTAAAAAATGAACAAATTAATCTTTATACATTAGATCAAAGAGTAAAATAATTTTTTATTAAAAATTTATCTATTTTTATTGTTAAAAAATAATATAACTAACAGAATAACTAAACAATAACACATGTTACGCCAATGTACCTCCACGATACTTTCACCATTTTATAAATGCAAAAGTAACACTGGCAGAGGGACACATGTAGGGCATGGCATTGAAGCAAAGAATTAGAAAGTATATAATGTAGCATTGAAATGAAGAATGTGGGAGTTAGTTTATTAAAGAAAGAAAGAAGAAACTCTAGCTTAGGGCATTACATGACAAATAAACATAACCCCAAGACAAGAAAAACAAAAACCCTATCACGTTTGTCTCGTCTTGTTAGTGACAGCTACATTAGGAGGGGCAATAAATTAGCAATTGACCCATATGCCTATATTAAATTAATTTTTGTAGGTAAAAGTACTATGAAAGCCCTCATATTAGAAATTAAATTACGTTTTGCCTCTTTTACTAAAAAAAAGGATAAATTAATCATTTCTATCAAAACTTTCATCCATTTGTATAGTTAAAAATTGGCATGATTGATAAAATATTCAAACAATAGCACATTGTGTGCCACGTGTATCTCATGCTGACGTACAGGAATCAATTTTTAACAACAAAAATGGATGGAATTTTTAACGGAATGACTAGTTTGCTCTTTAATCTAACTCAGAGGGATTAATTTGCCATTTTTTTAGTAGAGGGGACAAAATGCAGGCTTCCATGGTACTTTTACCATTCTAGTCTTATTTTTCTTTACATACAGCTGCAACTGGCAGTGGACATTGACATCAATGTCCACCATCCTTGTTTTCCTCATCATTCTTTGGCTCTGAAAAAATAAGGTTAAAATGAATTAGAGTTTCTAGAATCAAAGCAAAGCGCTATGGTAATATTTTCTTTAAAAATATGGAGACAAGACAGCAAGTAAAGGATGCTTACTATTTGGATCTTCCATCTCTAAAACTAACAGCTAAATGTTTGAAGAACTCTTTGGTAGCATCTGCATGTTCATCATAACAAGTATAACAATTAGGACAGAGATATAGTACCGGGTAATGAAACAAACATAAGCAAGGATGGCATTCACTTAAACCATCGAAGTTATAACAATACTTCAGGCCATGAGCTCTAAATAGTTTAGTCATTTTTACATATTCTAATGGAACTAATCCCCCATTTTATGCAGATTTCGGTATATATATAACCTTAACCAAGATGATACAAGTTAAAGCCGAATCTGATTGGCAGATAAAACATCTCCGAACACATGGTTCAAGTTCAGGAAACTAATCCAAGTTCCATCCTAGACGAGTCCAATATATTTCACAGGGTTAAGTACTCTCTTATAGTGTTTTAACATTCATGCACAAGACCTACCATGATTCATTGTCAAAGATGGATCTTGCTCATCTATGGATCCAATTACTTGTGCCGGTGTACCTGCTACCATACTTCAAAACACCCCGAGAAGGCATATCAAACATTTAGGATTTAGTCATAGGTTTTAATGAAGTGCAATCGTGATATTTGGGAAAGTTTCTATATACCTATGAGGAGGAACATGTTTTAGTACAAGGGAACCAGCAGCAATCATTGCACCTTCACCTATTTTTATATTCCCAAGTACGGTCACACATGCACCGAGTAGTGCAAGATCACCAACTTTTGGGTGGCGATCACCGGTTTCTTTCCCAGTCCCACCCAAGGTCACACCCTGAAAGAGAGCATTATATAAGGTTTTTTCTAAATTCCAATGAATTGAACTAAATTCTGTTTTCTTTTATTTTATTGGATTATTAACAATAAACACGGTGGAATTTGATAAAGAGAGAAGGGAAACAGAACCGGTTTTCATAAGACAATCATAAATGAATGATAACAAAGTAGCTTACATGCATCAATGAAACACGATTTCCTACAACTGCTGTTTCACCAATAACAACACCAGTCCCATGATCCAATAATATACCGTCTCCGATTTTTGCAGCTGCATTAAATCGTGACATTAGAAAACCTTTATTATCTTCGCAGAGACTGAACTGAATAAGCAAAAATCACCATGTAAACCCTCAAAAAGAAAGAGAGATATTATAAGCTGTTTCATGCAACAAAAGCACATAGCTCTTTTCCCGTTTTTATAAGAGGAAGATGTCATATAACTCGGATGGAACTTAATAACAAGAAGCATGAGAAACATTGTAAGATTAAAGTAAGAAACAGATATACCTGGGTGTATGTCAACTCCAAAAACCTGAAAAGTATGTAAAAGAAATATTAAATGGCATATGAAAAAAGGTATACACCTAATCAAATGACTAGAAGTGAAACTCATACCTCACTAATCCGGCTTTGCAATGCCAGTGCCAACACATTTCGCCCTTGCTTCCATAAGGCATGAGCTACTCGATATGATTGCAGAGAATGGTATCCCTGAAAAAGGATGGAACTAGTAAGGACAGTCAGAGACAGAATTCGATGCCCAACGGTTGCTAACAGCCTTATATGTTTTATATCTTAACATATCTTCTCTTTATATCTGAAACCATAATAAATCAACAAGCTTTTCACCATTAGGAATACACCAACCAAAACAAGGGCAGCAATGTAACAGTTTGGGGTAAAAGTTATGACATTATGCATACACGAGCAAGTATCCGAGAAAAGTATATATTACCTTAAGGTATAGTAACGCTGAACTATAAGATAAACAAGAAGGATCTCTATCTATGAATGCCTGCAGAATAAAGCATTTCCAAATGCAAAAATACGATTAAAATGATTGTTCGGTAAGAACTTCTACAATCAAACATCAATTCTATATGTCTTTTCTAAAGAGTACCTGCACATCCAGGCGTATTGATCGTTGAATATCTCTATCATGCATCATAACATTAGAAAATATATCCATAAGTTGAGTTGCCAAGAGTGTCGGATTCTGTAGACGATTGGCAAGAACAAAAGCCAATGCTTGTTCTAAACAATCATGTGCTAAGATACTTGCATACAAGAAGCTACTTAAAATAGGTTCCTTTTCTGCCTGCACCAAGTAGCAGCATATTTATCAATTAATCTCACACGATCATCAAGAATAAAAGGCAAATTAAGAGCTGTCATAGAGGACATCAGTTGATCCTTCCATCGGTACTAATAAACAGCCAGTATTTCAATTTAACGTGCATATGATAATAGAAAAACTGAAGCCAGGTTAAGAGACAAGACCATGTAATTAGCAACAAACTCCCAACACTCCATGAAAATATCATCAAAGATAGTCAACTAACCATGAGATCCATCAACTATAAACTTGTTTCTGATTATAAATCTTAAATAATCAAAATCCCATCACAAACAAATCAACGAACACCTTGCAAGCAATACCCCAAGAAAAATACAATTTAAAAAAAAAAAAAGAGAGGAGAAAATAAGTATGAAAATTGGGCACCTCCAGCTTGGCCTCCTCTCGTACAGCTTCCCAAATTGGGTCACGACCCGAATTAAGAATAGAGTCAGTGTCAGGCTTAGAAAGGCTCATTGCATAAACTGGAAACACCTTCTCAAAAGGGAACGTAGCATTAAATTTAGCTTCTTTCTCTCCATCTTGTGTTTCTTTTAGGGATAGCCCAGCGGAGAACATATCGGGAAACGACTCCCAACGCTTATCACTAACACAACCCATTGAAAAAAATATGTGGAAAGGGAAGAAAAAATAAAAATAAATAAAAGCTAGGGATTGCTTAGAAATGAAAAAAGCTCTCTCTATTCATGAATATGAGCAAAAGATAGGAATCTAAAGATAGGAAAACGTGAAGGACAAGTGGTGCAGTGAAGAAGAGACCTTGTTTTCCTTTCTTCTTTTTTTTTTTTTTCCTTCCCTGTGTGTGTTATTGTGTTAATTGAAGTTTGTTTCTTGCTGTTTTAGGCTTACAGGAGGGGGAGCGATCTGAAAGATAACGTGTTGCAATTTTTGTTTTGTTTTTTTTCGGCTTCTTGTTATGTATGGCTCACATCACATGTCTCTGTTTTTCACCATGGTTTGGACTTTTTGAGCTTTGTGGGTTGCGTTAAGGTCTTTGGGGGAACCAATAATAGCTTTGTACTTTTATTTATTTACCTCTTCTTTTTTCTTTACTTTTTGGGTAAAAACAGACCCCAATAACACTAATGTTTCTTTTTGGGTAATTTCCACTTTTGGTCATTTAATTATTAGTAAATTTATATTCTCATTATCTAATTATAAAAAATTACAATTTGATCATTCAACTATTAAAATCAATCATTTAAGTCTCATCTTCATTAACTTGTAATCTGAAAGGCACCATTAAGTCACCCCATTATTAGAAAATTTTCATTTTGACCACTCAACTACTTAAAATCTACAAAATAATCATTAACGAATCGATGATATGATACATTAATTGATAAGCTTAAGAACTAATTCGGTCCCTTAACTATAACTAAAATATCGATTTGGTCTCTAAACTATAACCATATTTGAATAACCATGAATATAGTTGACTCTTTTTTTTCTTGGTCAAACGTATTTATTTTTCTCAATCAATGGCATTTATAATATGCATTCTTTTTTTACAATATTTCCTTCTATCTATAACCTAAAAAACTTAAAACAGAAGAGAAATGCTCTTGGAAAGCCACCCATAACCCCAAAAGGACTTAAAATGGAGGAAAAATGCATTTGAAATCACGTTTTTGTTGCCGTTACAATAACAATAATACTAATTAAGCTAAGGCTCAATCAACATATTTAGTATTCTTAATTCCTACAAAAACCAATTAAATGTGTACTAGGAATGTAAATTAGATCAGCGGTGAATCGATCAGACAATTGGTTCGTCGGTCTATCTAATTTGGTTAAATAAATTATTAAAATTTTTAAAAAAAAATCCGATTCAATTTATGCATACCAAATTTCAAACCACTTAATCTAATATATTTTTCCGGATCGATACCTAATTAATTTTCCATTCAGATCTCATAGAAAAGAATATAAAATCTAAACAAATCAGCACAAATGAAACCATTGTTCCTATTATTAGCAAACCTCTTTAATTAATTATTACACTACTCGCAGTGCATTATTGCCAGTTGATGTAACATATTTCAGCAATTGACATCCATAAAATCTTCATCATAAAAATACAATATCATTTTCATAGACCCACACATTGGGTATTTTGTTGAATTTTAATTATTTTGTATAACAATATTTTATTATAATAATTAATTTTATTATGAAAATAAAATAAAAAGTGACCTTGTCTCCTAAAATGGTATAATTGTTTCAAAGTCCTTTAAAAATTGTAAGATCTACAAGTTGATATAATGGTAAACTACATTTTGACCCTAAACACTTATAGTTTTACTTTTTGGCCCCCAAAACTCTGTAATAGTAACTTTGGAAATTACTGACTGCTGATTAAAAGTGAAAAGAAAAATGACAAAAAGCAATGTAAAAAGAAAAAGGGAGGGTTTCATTGTCCATATCTGCAGTTTTGCAGTTCCTAAAAAAAGCAGAGCCTCCCACTCACCATTTGTATATGACCATGTTAACGTCCAGAAACATTTGCACTTTTTTTGTTCTTTTAGTTTATTTTATATTTATATAAAGCACACTGTTTAATTGGCTGACTGATGTGGGATTATATAATTCATCACTGAATCAATTTTATATATAACATGATTGATTTTTATATAAACACTAGCAGCCTTATGAATCTTTTTTTAGTATATATCATGTTTTTCCTTTGCTGGATGTAATAATGTTCTAACAGGCACACATCAACTATTCAGCCCTTCGCGTTCTAACAATATCACATCCACCCCATCCGCCACGTCCAGCCGGCGGTGCTCGACAGATGACGCGGAGCAAGTGACGGTGGCGATGCAGGTGCTTCCAGCGGTTGTCTTGCTACTGTGAGCCTCTCACAAGGTTAACATAGCAAATGTTTAGTGAATTTAAACTTTATTTTTATTTTTAGAAATTCAATTTTTGTAATTTTTTAATTTAAAAATATAAATTCAATTGTTATAATCATTAAATTTTTTATTAAATTAATTTTTTTTGTTGCATGGTTATTAAATTAGTTTATTTATTTATTTTAAAATCTGAAGAGTATAAAAATTTGGGGCACATTTTTTATCATCGATTAATTGAATTAGGTTAATTAGTATGATTTTCATCTTTTTATAAAAATTGAGATGTTTGTTTCCATAATTTGTCAAAATTTAATCCCTATACTTTACGAAAATTGAGAAGCTAATCCAATTGGATAATATTGTTAAGCCTTATTGCTAAATTGTTGAATTGAAAATTAATAGTTTAGCAATTTATACTTAATTAATTAGGAAAATTTAGTACAACTTAACAAAATCAAGAACTCAAGTTCATGTGTTTAGCAACAATTGGACTACCTTATTGGTTTTCATAAAGTACGAGGACTGAATTCTAACAAATTAAAATAGATGGATTAACTTCTCAATTTTCATAAAAATAGGAGATGAAATTCAAAATCAAACCATTAAATTAGCTAAACTATTAGTCGTTGTTCCATGTGTAAGTTGTGATTTAGTCCATGTATTTTAATTTGATCATTTTAATTATTATACTTTTCTATTTTAAGATTTTGATATCGATTAAATGGTGGACATTAAATTTAGGAAGTTAAGTTAAGTTATTTCCGAACATTTATGTGACAAACATATTATCAAATGTACGTAATATCATGTCAGTTGCTACTTTCACATATCAACCCAAAATGTCATTGATGAATTTAATAATTGTTGTTTGCATCAATAATTAAATTTTAAATTTTGATCAAGATATGGACCATGATTGATCAAATTGGAGAATATAGAAAATATATATAACTTTATGCATAATACAATATTAATAGTAAAATATAACCAAATCGATTCAACTATTACTATTTAAGTTAGGATTAAAATTTAAAACTTAAAATTACAAAATAAATTCGACCAAATTAAAGTATATGAATAGTTTACAATGTTATTGATCCATTTATTTTGATCGAAATTTAAATATTATGTATGTTTATTTGAAAAAATATATTTTTGCATAATTATATTTTTAAAATAAAAATAAAATTTATTATCAATATAATAATATTAAGTTTGACTTAAATTAATTTTTATATAAAAAATTATTCATAGAGAGTCCTTTTCCAGAAAATGACTTGTACTATTCAAAAGAATAAATAATTTTATAAAAAACATGAAATGACTTAGCTGACATATAAGTCACTTTTTGTTGATAAAATTATTTTTATAAAATAAATAAAAATACAAAAGAAAAATTTCCCTAAAATTTTCACATGACATACAAGAAGTAATAAGAAAAACAAAATGGTAGTAAAATTTTGGATTATAAATAACATACAAGAAATTGGTTTTAGCAAGCAATAAATACAAAGGACCCAATTGAAAAACAACCGACCCAAGGTGTCTAAAACAAAAAAAGATGACAGAATTTTGTAGTTATCTAGTTGGTAAATTCTTGGTACCATTGCTGCAACATTGGAGTGTCAGTTCCCTTTCCATAGGATGCTTTATTCTTATTATTACTATTATCGTTCTCCGCTTCTTGGTCTGACTGCACCACCTTCCTCCGCCGCAAATTATGTCCGGCCAACCGATCCCGGCAACTCCTTTTGGTACCATCGAACTTTGATATTTCATGAAATCTGCTCCAAGTTGCACACATAATTAGACTGTTAGATACTAGGAGAAACAAGAAAAAGAAAAAAAATCTTTGTCTGAAACAGAAACAAAGAGACATAAATTTGGACATTTTAATTCAACCTGCTACACTGCTGGCAAAACCTTTGGCGAATGCCTTTGACCAAAACGAAAGCATCCTTGGCATGTGGCTCACAGACTTTATGCCGCCGATGATATTGCTTTGCATCTTTCAAATCGGCACCACATTCATCAGCTTGACAACCACCGCCGCCGCCGGAGATGGCAGCAGAGTTAGAGTAGTGTATGAAAGTATTCATCCTCTCATATCTCTCTCGAGGCACTACCCTTATCTTCACCATCCTCTCTTCTCTCTGCTCCTCCTCCTCCTCATCATCAACCCAATTTACCGTCGTCTTACATGCCCTTTTAGCCATTTCCATAATAATAATAATAAAATGAAAGTGAAAAAGCACCTTTACAAAGGGACTAAACTAAAACGAAAGTGAATGTTTAGGGGTTCTGTTAATATGAGAGGAGAAAGAAACCAACAAAACCAAGGGATTAATAATGAAAGAGACAAAGACAGTGAGTGACTGTGACCCACCATATATTGAAAAAAAAGAAGAAAAAAGGGCAAAAATGTGTGTCATATATCATGTAGTCGGCAACATAGAAAAGTAATTGAGTTTTAAGTTTAAGGATGATATTATTTAGTTCATTTTTTTTCTTTATCATACATTTTTTCACCATGGGTTTCTACCTTTGTGAACGCCGGCCATAAAAAGAAAACACAAAAAAAGGGGTTTTAAACGGTTGAGAATCCAGAGAGACACGTAACCATGTTCACGTTTGTTCTATGACAAGACAATGACAAATACAGGTAAATAGAACAACCCAACTTGGATGACACTTGCAGGAGAAATCTCTTTCTGGGTTTTCCTTGTTTTGTTTTATGATTAGCTGGATGAGAACATCATCATGTTATTGGCTTATTACATGAAATATATGATGTTTGTTGGGTTGGGTTGGGTCATATCATATGTAGGTGCTGCTGGACTTTGCTTACTTTATGTTATGTGTTTAGCCCAAACTGCAAAAATGAGGGAGTGGGGAGATTTTGAATGGGCTATGGATCCATATATTTCTTTTCCTTTCCCTTTTAATCTATATTTATATTTTTGAAAGTTTTTATTTAACTAATTGAATTATTCAAAAGTTTTTATTTAACAATACGATGGATTAGTACCCATCGATAGTCAATCTAGGAGATTGGAGAATAAAGTTATTTGAATTTTTGTTTGTAGATTTGTGATGTAAAAAGTTTGTTAGGATCGTCCCGATTAAGCAACAAGTAACAAAAATAGTGGAATAAATTGAGAAATTGAACACACAAATTTAACGTGGAAAAACCCCTCCAAAGAGGATAAAAAAAACCACGGGCAAAGATAATTTTACTATAATGGCAAAAGAACGAAGAGTACAAAAAATGGAGATAAAACTAAACCCCAAAAACCCGAAAACAAATAACCCTCAAAACGTAAACACAAAATTCTCTAAATGTGTTATGAGTTCTAATATCTAATGGGTGTCCTTACTAATGTTGTGAAAGAGCCTATTTATAGGCTAAATTCATATGTCAAATAATAATAAAATAATCTAAACTAATCTGTGTTTGACTGAAACAAATAAACAGAGTTTAACCAAAAGATTATTTCTCAAATTTGACTGAAAATAGGAGTCATACTTAACAAAATTGTTTCATTAAAAAAACTAAATTTTGTAGAAGAGATGAGGAATGAGAACCTTCGATAGGTGCAAATAATGCAAACAAAAAAGGTTGTACAACAATGGTTTTAACAACTTAGTGATTTAAATGAAAATTTTCAAATAGGTCAATGATCATTTTGTCGATACAATGATACAACATAGAAGTGGTACAGAGGAGAAAGTGTATGGAGGCCGATTCACCTAGTCGGGGTGGAGAGTCGAAGGTTATGGAGAGTGGAAGTGAAGAGAGTATTCAGGTTGAAAGTTGGAGATAGGTTGGCAAAATGTAGGCTTGATACTCTTAGAGAGTCTATCCCTTCTTCCTCGTTGTTAGGGGCATTTATATGCGAGGGTTCCGTGTAAGGTTATGTTAACATGTTGGACTTGCCATTAAGTCATCATTATGGAACGTGTAGGGTAAATGTCTTTGACGGAACGAGGATGTCTGTGATGAGATAGATTTTGTCATTTATTCCGACTTGACAGTAAGGAGGAGTTGAGCCCACGTGATATTTGGTGACCAACAAGTTCATGTATCTTATGAAGTCTTTAAGATCCGGACAACAGATGGCCTACACTTTTTCGGATGGTCATCTCGGAAGGGAAAACTCATAGGTGACCTCTCAATTCACTAGTGGCAGGCTTACTGTTTGGGTGCCTATTTGGCTTGCCAGGTGCCTTGACGCGGATGGAGGTATAGCAATAACTTTTTAAAGTTGGATGACCAAAATGTAAACTTACTAATAATTTAACAACATTGAGTATAGTTTACATCGTAAACTTTTCACTCGCATAATAATTTAATATATATAAATGACTTTATTTTGCCAACAACCACATAGCTTTGTGGTAAGAGTACTATGTTATAGGCATAAAAACTTGACTTGATCCCAAGCAACCCCATTTCCCATCCTCAAATGAATTTATTCTCATTTATAACCTTGTGTATATTTATAGTACATTAGTTTGGTCCCAGCTTCCTATAATGCAACAATTAAAGAAAATGAGAAGTTATCGATAAAAAGAACGGCGAGAACCTGTAACACCCCCTAACCCTTATCCGCTGTCAGAACAAGGTTACGGAGTATTACCGGACTTTTCAGATCAAATAAGAATATTATATAATCATCTAGCATACACACCATAATTTAATCATATTGTCCCTTTTATGAGCCCTCGAGGCTCAAAATGTGTTTTAGAAACAAATTGGGACTAAATCAAGTACTCTAGGAATTTTTCGCAAAATTTCAAAAATTTTCCTAGGTGCAGGGGACACACACCCATGTGTTAGCCGTGTGGACTCAAAATGAACCTTAAACATCAAGTTTACCCTTCCCTGCAACCTTGAACACCAAACAACTCAAAAACCAATCGTTCAATCACTTTAAAACACGATTTAATACCTTTAAAACATGTCAAAACAATCATCCTAGTTTCTTAACTAATGTACCCTCATAGGTACTTCACATATATTATCAAAATAATCAAATAAAACACCATTTAAGCCAATTCTAAATTCATACCAATTTAAACCCAAATTTGCCTATATCACTCTCACTTATGCATCAACTTAAACATTCCATATTAAACCTCAACTTAACACGAATAATCATGTATATAAGTAACCAATATCATCTTATAACATCATTTACATTCACTTCCCAAAATGATAAGCATAAGACATCCTAGGTACATGTCGACACAAAAAGAAACATACATCACCACATTTTGAGTTCGGGATCGTTGATGGATGTTGAATCTGCAATCTGACTTTGACCTAACCTGCGCACGAAAAACAAACCGTACGCTGAGTATAAACTCAGTGGTATTTCTATAATCTAAATATTTAAAAATAAAACAATATAATATGTATAATAAAATGTTAAGCACAATTGAACATTTAAAACCATATAATACTAAAATTTCCATCACTTGCTATGGAAATAGCTTTTCACAATTTTAATCACATTTCATTTATACAATTGCTTTATCCATAATGCAATTGCTTTATCCATACCATATTCAATTCACTATTCTACTTCATTTCTCATATCAATTCCATTTCAATATCAATTATAAGACTTTATTATTCATTTACCCCTATTAACATGACTCGGGCTCGGACGGATACACGGATCTAACCAAAACACACCAGTTTGGCACCAAGTGCCTCATCGGATAATTCAAAGCAATAAGTTGACACCTAGTGTCTCATCGGCCATGCCAAAATAAATTGGTACCCAGTACCTCATCGAATTTATCCGAAGTAATAATTTGACACCCAGTGTCTCATCGACTCGAAGTCGAAGAAATCCCTGAACTCTTCCAATCCTATGACATGCCATTTATATCTGACTCAGCCCAATACAGTTAATAAGGTTTAATTTCACTTTTCAAATACAACCAATATTCAATTCAATTCAAATAATCAATATATATACCAATTCAATCAATATAAATTTAATAAATTCATCACATACTAAATCAATCCATTTCAATTGCAAAGCACAATAATTCTCACCTCAACACTTACCATATACATTAATTTGAATTATAACAATTAACAACTAAATTCGGATTATAAAAATACAAACTGAAATTCCCTTTTTAGTCGAAAGTTCTGGTACGACATTAGCTATGGAATTAAAACAATTAAAATTCATTAATACAATACAATTTCACATTAAATATTTTAATTTTCATTCAACTTTTGTCTAAATTCTAATTTAGTCCCTAAATCGAGACTAACTTTATTTCTTCAAAACTAATTCCATATTTTCATTCAATTTCCACTTTAGACTAAATTCAACTATCTAATTTCACTCAAATCCCTAAATTTCGAAATTTTTACAATTTAGTCCCTAATACTCAAAACTTATAATTTATTTTATAATTCAATATCTTTTCATTTCTAACTTAAAATTCTATCAATTTAATCCCAAATACTTAAATTATTCAACATGAAAAACATCTAAAATTCAATATTTTCTAAAATTTCAACATAGGTTAAGTAGTATTTAATACTAGGATTCTAAAACATAAAATTACAAAAATGGACTAAATTAACTTACCAATTAAGCTTTGAAATTTGAAACCCTAATTTCTCCTTTCTTTCTTTCCCTTTTCTTTTCTTTCTTTTTCTCCTGTTTCGTTTCTATTCTATTTCTTTTATTTATTATATTTACTTATTATAATATATAATATAATATATATACACTTAATAATTAAGATGTAATATTATAATATATATTTTAACTTTAAGTTTTATAAATATCTATCTTATGCCGCCTCATTTATAAGCAATGGCATAAAGTCCCTTTCTTTAATCTATAATTCAACTTTCACCCTTTATGCAATTTAGTCCTTATACCTAATTTCTCTTAATTCATGCAAATTCACCTAACAAAAACCTAATTAACCACACAACTAAAAATATTTACGAGTCTGATTTACGGTAATGGAGTCTCGAAAATGCACTTTCCAACACTCGCGACTATCATGTTGTTACAGAACCCACACCCCAACAAGAAGAGAAATAAAATCTGAAATTAGTATAATGGGACAACTGAGAATGGTACGCTATATTTCCACTACTACCTGATGAAGACAATACCTCTGTTGGACCAGTGGTGAGAATAATTGAAAGAATCTACCTTAATGCATGAATCCTCAATATTCATATATACCTCAGCGCAAAATAATTTAGGACATAATTTTTTTTTGGTTCAAGTTAAGTTCTGAATTTAACAATTATTCTCATATTAAGGTTTGAATTATTTTTGTTCAAGCTAATCCTTGAAAACATAAAGCTTAGGCCTCAATATGGGAACAATTACCCAATTCAAGGATTAATTTGGACAAAAAAAATTAAGCCACAATGCGAGAACAATTGCCAAGTTCGAAACCTAACTTGGATAAAAAAAAGTTCAGGCCCCAATAATGATATAACCCAAAAATTTATATATTTAAGCAGAGTCGAACTCTTAAATACTCATATTCGAGTTTCTTTATATGTGATGTGTGGGACTTCATGTCATCATGTACGAGTTTTGTTTGACTTTTTATTTTTTATTCTTTGTCCATTGTGCTTGTTATTAGTTTGATTCTACTTGTAGTTGATCTAATATATATACTTATATCGTACCTGTGAATGCATTGTATTTGTGAAAGTGAAACTCTTAGTGTATATATATATATATATATATATATATATAAAAGTTAAATTCTACTATTAGTAATTCTATTGTTTGTAAGTTATGTATTTAGTTTTAGTACTTTACTTTGATTAATTTTAGTACATTTGATCACCTTTAGTCCTTGTATTATGTGCAAGTCTTGAATTGAGTCCGTGTATTTTAATTTGATCATTTTAGTTTATGCATTTTTGAATTTTAAAATTTCAATCATGACTAAACAAAAGTTATTACCACATGAGTAATACCATATCAACTTGCTATTTTCACATAATTCTCACAAAAGTCAATTAATGATTTAATGGTCGCCATCTGATTCAAACTAAAATTTCAAATTTCAAAAATATAGAGATTCAAAATGATTAAATTAGAGAACATAGATTCATTCAACAATTATGCATAATACAAGATTAACAACAGATTTAATCAAAATGAATTTAATCTGTTACTATTTAGTTCAAGACTCAAATTTCATAATTCAAAAAAAGTACTAAATTTAATCAATTCAAAAATATAAGAACTAAATCCATAATTTACCTACATTATAAATACCTTTTACATCAATTGAATTTTTACTCCAATTTTTATACAACAGTGATTACATCTTGAAATTTTTACCCTTTTGATATTGACACCATCTTTTATATATAATATTTATGTAGATAGAAATGTTTACCCAATCTTCCATGCCTTATCCTCGTTAAACAAATACTTTCTCTTCCATTACATCCTTTTCATATATGTTATATCAAAGAGTAAATCAATTTCTATTGTGTACATTAGAGGTGTTCATGGCTGCTCGGCCTGATGGCCCGCCCGAAATATGGGAGGGTTCGGGTAAAAATATAGGCCCGAAATATGAGTTTGGGCAAAAAACGAGACCCATTTAGAAAACAGGCCAGGCCTCGGGTACCACTTTTTTGGCCCGAGCCGGGGCCCAGCCCGAATATAATAAATATATATTTTTATTTTTAAAATACTTTTTTTTATTTTTAAAATAAATTTTTGGTGTTTTTTAAAAAATGGGCCGGGCCGGGCTTAGGAATTTTTTCCCTAGCCGGGCCTGGACAAAATTTCAAGCCCATATTTCGGGCCGGGTTGGGCCTAGGCGCGGGTCAAAATTTTTTTGGGCCCGGCCTGAACCCGATCCGACCCAACCCATGAACACCTCTAGTGTACATGGGGTAAATCTAAATTTTTTTTAGTGAGGACCAAAATTTAATTATAAATTTTCACGAGATTAAAATATAAAACTCATTATGTATTAATTTATAATTTCATCAATTTTGAAGGTATAAAACAATTTTTTTCATTTTTACGAGGGATTAAAGTGAAATTTTACTATCTATTAATTTAAAATTTTTTTATTTATAAAATTATTGAATTGAAAGCTTTTTTTAGGGGGCTAAGGCCCTTGCTAACTCCTCATATTCGCCTCTACTTGTACATTAACACGAGGTAAATGCAACATGTTATTTGTAATTGTTTAATTATTTTGTTAGTCACGTCAGTTTTTCACAATAGAATTGGATGAAATTTAATAAAAATGACTAATTTTCTTTTTAATCTAATGTATAAAGATTAATTTGCTCATTTTTTAAATTAAAGAAACAAAATGTAATTTAACTCTTAGTGTAAGAGCCAACATGATAGTTTTACCCAGGGACAAAGAAAGAAAATTATTATTTTAGGAGGGGCTGAAATTAAATTTTAATTTTTAATAGCCTATATCTTTATAATTTTTAAATAATTAAATTAAATTTTTATCATTTTTAAATAGAGTCAAAGTACAATTTTATCTTTATTAATTTAAAATTTTAAAATTCCTACGCCAACCTACCAACTTAGGCTTTGTTTGGTTGGGTGTAATGGATTAGCCATTACACCCCGAATCCGTGGCCCCACTGAATACAACGTTTGGTTCGCTGTTTTCTCTAATACGGGCCTAATCCGTTGCGGACGGATTCCGCATTTTGGCTGCTTCACCACCGATTTCTAATCCCTTGCAAAAGCAAAGATTAGCTAATCGGTGTCTTATTTACCCTCCCCTTGCCGAAATCGACTCCAGCCGACCCTCTCCCTCCCAACATAAACAGAATGTGCCAGCGAACCAAACCTCTACCCGCTCCCGATTTCAGCTTTACATCCTTCTCCGACTCGACGGTGTCAGATCTCCGGACGGCTTGAATCAGTAATCTCCGCCTCTGAGTAACCTATTTCTTTCCTCTCTGCATGCGATTGTTTCAGTTCTTGGTAAATCGGCGTTTCGTTTCTTGCCGGTTATGGTTTTTTTTCATTGTTTGTTTGTTTGTTCTGAATTACAGGTTCTTTGCTCCAACAGTTTTCATATTCTGTCTGCTTTATGTTTCTTTATTTTGCTTACTGTCTTGGATGAATTTTCTTGACAGTCTTGTTAATATCATTTTATTTTTCTTGTTATGCGCTTTATGTTTCTTTCCATAGGTTTAGAGATTTATTGTTTGATGAAAGTACTGGGGTTAACTGATGCATAATCAAATTTAGACGTTGCTTAAATCACAAATTTTATTTATTTGTTTGGTTTTCTTTCTTGAAATTCAATTCTTTTACTTGGTAAGAAATATTGCAGCTTAGAAAGGAATATGAACACATAATTTTCTGTTTCTGTAGTGGTTTTTTGTTTCTCTATTTTCTATTTCTGTACCATGTTTTGTTCCTCTAGCCATTTTTGCTTGTGTAGCTTAATTTATTATCAATGAACAGCATGTTCTCTTGTGTAGCCATTTTATTTAGCATGTTTTGTTTCTCTATCATTTACACACTGTTGTTACTGAAAATTAAATCTAAATTCAACCGAATGACATGGAATTATACAACAGCTAACTTCAAATAAAAACATGATTTTAATCCATTGTTTTAAATAAAATCAGAAATGAGTTTTAAAAAGAAGATAGAGACATGAATATTGATTGTTAAATCAGAAATAAACATAAATCTGTTATTTATTCAGACCGAACATAAATCGGTTATGGTTTTTTTTTCATTGTTTGTTTGTTTGTCCTGAATTACAGGTTCTTTGCTCCAGCAGTTCTTCATCGGTCTCCTTTCCGATTTCCTCATTACAGGTTAGTTTCCCCCCATTGCATGTGTCTATACAATTGTTTGCAGTGGCTATATAATTTATTTGCAGTGGCTCCATCTGCTTGATCAGTCAGAAATGAAAACAAAGGACTATGAATGCTCATGTCCTGTTTGGATTTGTATGCTTTTTGAGATTTTTGTTGAATAGAAACACTTTGATATTCTGTCATGGCTACTGCAATTTAACATGCATATAATGAGCTCTAGAATGACATGCATAGTCCTGGTGCTGTTAATTTGGTACTGTTAATTTTGAATGCTTTGAAATGTTTGAAATGGTGTTGTTAATTTGGTACTGTTAACTTTGAATGCTTTGAAATGTTTGAAATGGTGCTGTTACTACTTCAACTTTGAATGCTTTGAAATGTTTGCTCACTGATAAATGTTTGAAATGGTGCTGTTAATTTGGTACTGTTAACTTTGAATGCTTTGAAATGTTTGAAATAAGTTAACACCCAAGTACATTTACTACTAATTTGATCTCCAAGTTGGTGTGGAATTATGAAACTAAGAGAGTATTTTCCTATATGTTGCTTTTACGTTTCACTCTTTCTGAAATATTTAGCTGATAAGGTCTCCTTCCACTGTATCTGCCTCTGGCCATATATGAGAAACCAAGAAAACCCTTTCTTATTCGGCTATATATATATATATATTGAAGTAAAAATGAAGCCATGACCTGTACCTCCAGTTGATGCCACCCAAGGAACATAAATTACCCAAAGCTTTCTTCATTACCAAATCATCATCTTACTTTTAAAAGTTTTAAATTATCATCAAACTTATAATCATCAATATATCAAACATTAACCCATTTTTCAGTTGTGGATGTACTTCCTTTCTTTCCAAACAATCATGAAAAAGTTATCACGTGGTTGCTGCTTTCACTTGCTCTCTCTCCTCCACCTTCCATTGTCCAACTTTCAAGCAAATCGTTGGAATTCTAGGATCTTTTGAAGATTAACATGCAAGCTGTCGAATATTTATGGTTATATGTCTACCTTAAAAGATGTTTTATAATTTGTTTTCATTCATTAAAAAACCAGTTATGCTTATGATTGCAAATTGCATGTGAGCACACATCGATTTGTACTTGGATATCATATGTTATATTCCTTTGTCCCCAAAACCATTAATGAGTACTATATAATTTAAAAGGACATCAAACTTTAGTACCAATTCTTGTATTAAAAGGAAATTCATGGACAGAATGTTGTTATAAAAGGAGCAATATATAATTTGGTACTTGTGTTTTTCTTTTTAATCTATTATTTGTATTTGATAAATATTTTGATACTTAAAGATAATGGTGTACCAATTCTTCGTTATAATTTAAAAGGACATCAAACTTTAGCACCAATTCTTGTATTAATATCAATTATGATAAAATATAACGATTTTGATACTTTCAAAGATCTCGTTCAAATTTAAACATTATTAAAATAAATTGTGCTAACTTTAAGTGAAATAAAAATTTTATTTATGTTATTTAAGGTATATTAAAATATAATTAAAATCATTTTGATTATATAATATTTTAATTGAAATATAATTAAAATCATTTTGATTATATAATATTAATATAAAACTATACATTTAAATTGAAAATATAAATAAAACATGGCATAACAATTAAAATTTAATATTAATAGAAAAACATATTTAATATTATATTTATTATTTAAATTTTTTCCATAATATTTTTTACCTGTGTGTTATAAATTATTTATTACTTATGGAGTGTTTACCTCTTTATTATTATTTGATTACAAAATATTATCATTTTCTATATGTTAAACACAATATATTATTAATTTGCATCTTCAATTCTTTGATAGTGTGTTCTAAATTAATATTGTTTATTTTTTTTTATAATGTGTAATTGCAACTTCAATTCTTTGATAGTGTGTTCTAATTTTAATATGTTGCAGTAATGGCTCGTCTGCCTTTAATTGCACAAAGTGTGAGGCGTAAAAGAATTGATATTGCATTGACCTTATGGTTGGAACTCTGTAGAATTGCGATTTGGTTCTTATTTAGAATGGGTGCCAGCCTTAGCCTACATACTTATAGACCAAGGATTAGGTCCTATACCTTAGATTTTTATGCAAAACGGGATTATGTGAAAAGGTTTGTATATGCTAGTGACGAGACCTGTGTTTCACAAGTTAGGATGAATAGAACTGCCTTTTTTAAATTATGTGAGATGTTAGAATCGATAGGGGGATTGAAGTCGTCAAGAAACATCTTTGGTTGATGAGCAAGTAGCAATGTTTTATATATCATCTCCATCACTGAAAAATCGAGTTATCAAGCATCACTTTAGAAGGTCCGGGAAGCTGTTAGCGAGCATTTCATAGTGTTTTAAATGCTATCATACGCTTACAAGATGTCTTATTTAAAAAGGCGGAGCCAATTACTGTACCGATTCTTCGACACAAGGTGGAAATGGTTTAAGGTATTAGACTGAGTTTTATATATAGCTTGTACAACATTTAGTTGACTTAGATTTAAATTAGTATTCTAACTCAAGGTTTTATATCATGTGATATAGAATTGCTTAGGTGCTCTTGATGGAACCCACATCAAGATTAGGGTGCCAACAGTTGATAAACCTAGATATCGAACCCGAAAAGGTGACATAGCAACAAATATGCTAGGTGTTTGTACACGAGATGCAATTTGTTTATGTTCTTCTGGTTGGGAAGGTTCGATTCTTCGATGGACGGGTGCTTCGAGATGCCATTAGTAGAAGACATGGACTAAAAGTTCCTCATGGTACAGTGTATAGTTAGAGGAATTTGAATTATTTGTTAAGATCAAACTTTGTTTGCTGAATTAATCATTTTAAAAAAAATATTTTATAGGTTGTTATTATCTAGTTGATGCTGGATACACAAATTCTGAGGGATTTCTTGCACCATTTAGAGGACAGCGATATCATTTGAATGAATGGCGTCAGGGTTATCAGCCAAGTTCTCCGCAAGAGTTTTTTAATATGAAACATGCCTCAGCACGTAATGTCATTGAAAGATGCTTTGGCTTATTAAAACTTAGATGGGGAATACTTAGGAGTCCATCGTTTTATCCTGTACGGGTGCACAATAGAATTATTATAGCATGTTGTTTGCTCCATAATTTTATTCGAACCCATATAAGTATTGATCCCATTGAAGCGGAGGTGGGAGAAGGATTACCTACTAATGTGGTGGATGACGATGAACCGAATATCACAAATATTCATCCATCGGATGCTTGGGCTACTTGAAGGATGAAACTAGCCACCCAAATGTTCGATGAATGGCAAGCATCTAGAAATTAGTTAGGTTTAGGGACAAATTGAGTTTGAATTGATTTGTTGATGTTATTTTATGTATCTAGTTTATGAAACTTTGGTGGTCTTTGATTAAAATTTTGTATTGTACTAAACTTTGTTGAATTATAATTTAATTATCTTTTCATTCAGCATGTGTTATAAATTTAAATTTAGTATTGAACTACCGATATAATATTATAAACTGTTCACCTTTTGATTCATGATATTCAAAATAGTAAATAATGTTAATTTGTTTTTTTTTTCTTAAGAACAATATGTCAGGTGTTCCACCAACGGGTGCTTCTTCTCAAGCTTCTCGAGGAAGCAAAATAAAATGGGTTCCAAAAGAGGATGCAGCCTTGGTTTCTTGCATGGTGGATTTGCACAATGTAGGAACATTTAATGCTGATACCGGGTTCAAAGCCGGTTATTTAAACGAGCTAGAGAAAATGCTAGAAAAGGCTTTACCAAGAGCAATGTTGAAGGCGAAACCAAATATTGAATCTCGGATTAGGTGCCTAAAAAGGGAATGGTCGATCGTCACGACATGCTTAATGGCCAAAACAATGATGGTTTTGGTTGGGACGAGCATAAGCGACTCGTTGTTCTTGAAGATGCGATTTGGGAATCCTATGTAAAAGTAAAATGTATTTCAAGTATTTATTTGTTTTTTACAAAACTTATAACTAATATGATTTCCTCTTTTTTTTTTAGAGTCACAAAAAGCCTCTCGATTCGGACATCGTACTTTCCTTACTACAACCGACTTCTTGCGATATACGCAAGAGATCGGGCGACTGGGAAAGACGCTCAAACAGCTGCTGATGTTCTTGAAGAAATACATGCTGAGGATGAACGTACTACATATATGAATGAAGAGAGAAACACATTCCATGAATGCGAAGATGACGTCTCTTTAGACGACATGGATGTTTCTAGTACAGATCCGCGAGGAGATAGAGACCAAGGGGGTTCCTCATCTTCAAACAAGAGAAAGAAGAAATCTGATGCTCGTGATAATGTGTATTCTTCATTTGAGGAGGCTGCCACAGTGTTGGGGGAAAAAATCCAGGCCGTTGGCGATCAAATCAGTAGGAGTATTGCCTCCGAGGTGGTCGTTCAGCAGAAGTCAGAAGAACATCAAAAGATGGAAGAGAAAGCTTCAAATTTATATTCAGCCTTATGGTCAATTGAAGGTTTAACCGACGATCAGCGGTATGATGCTTTGAGTAAAATTCCCGATCGTCCAACTCAAATGATTATTTTCTTTAGTTTACCTTCTGTTGCCCGATTGGAATGGGTCAGAAGATTTCTTTCTCACCATTAAATATCAATGTTCAAACTTTTTGATGTTGTAAAACTATATAACATATGGATTATGATGTACAATTTCATTTTCATCTAACTTTTCTTAATATAAGTTAATTATGTTTATGCGAATATAATTCTCAAGTTATATATTGATTTTAGTAAATTCATATAAGAACAATTTATTATTGAGAATTTTATGAAATTATATATCACTATTAAATTATATTTAATATTAATTATTTTAAATTGTATAAATTCATATAAGAAAATTTATTATCAAGCATTTTATGAAATTTAATATTAATTATTAAATTATATGTAATAATTATTATTTTAGATTATACAAATTCATAAAATATAATTTATTAGTTATAATTATTTTAAATTATTTTAAATCATATATTATAATTAAAATATATTTAATATTAATTTATTAAGAATTTTATTAAATTATATATTTTAATTATAATATATTTAATAATAATTATGGTTAAATATGATTAAATTATTTATTATTGATATTAATAATCTTATTAAAATTTAAATAACAATAACAATAATAATTTACCAAAACAAATTTCGCTAATTATAAGAATTTTATTAAATTATATATTTTAATTAAAATATATTTAATAATAATTATGTTTAAATATGATTAAAATATTTATTACTGATAATAATAATCTTATTAAAATTTAAATAACAACAACAATAATCATTTACCAAAACAAATTTATGCTAAGGGTATTCTAGTCATTTTAGTTTTTTCCATTATGCTATTACACCTCTATTCCATTCAACCAAACACAAGATTACTATTACGCCTCTATTCCATTACATTCAATCAAACAGTTGATTTGCTATTACACCTCTAATCTAAAACACCTCTAATCAAATACAGCGAACCAAATGCACTCTTACTTTATTCATGGACTGTTTTTAAATTTTTACGTCAAATTCCTCACATTCCTCAATTTTTTGTAGTTTAAACCTTTTTTAATCATTAATTAACTTAAACTAATAAAATCTTATCGTGTAAATCAGACTGTCCAAACATATCATAATCATATATAGTATGGAGATATGCACGTCAACCGCACGATTCAGCCTATCCCCACGACGAACGGGGTAACGTGTCCGTTACATTTCTGTCGATTATAAAAACACACAAACAACCAATCAGTTTGTTTGAGTATCGTTTTCACCTAACCTTCACTTTCCATCTCTGAGTTTCTTCTCCGGCGAGACCATGCACCGTTTTTTACGATCTTCATCCACTCGATTGGTCACCACCCGCACTTACCTTCTCCACTCCTTTGTTGTTCCAAGTTATCGCTATTTCTCTCTCTTTGCAGCCGACGGTGACGTTGATGATGGTGGTGATGCTCCTCAACCACGGAAATCCATGGAGGGTCTTCGCCGGTGCTCAGCTAATCACGTGCCTTTGTCTCCCATTAGCTTCCTGGAAAGAGCAGCAAAGGTTTACAGAGACAGAACATCGCTTGTTTATGGTTGTCGTAACTTCACATGGAATCAAACGCATCAACGTTGTCTTAAGCTCGCTTCTGCTTTGTCTCAGATCGGGATTTCCCGTGGTGATGTGGTTCGTTTCTTTTTCAAGCATCTACCTTTTTTCTTTTCTTTTTTTCTTTTGGGTTCATCTTCATTTTCGCCATAGCTCTGTAAATTGGATTTTTTTTTTCACAATTTGATGCTGGTCGAAATGAAAAAAAAATCTTTTTTTAGGATATATATTAGTTTATCTTTGATAACTTCATGATTTTTACTCACATAGTACCTCTATAATTGATCTGTCATCAACATGCAGAACCAAACTGGTTTTATGTCCTGTCACTCGGATGCTTTTGTGCGGTGTATTCGTGTGTGTTTCGTTGAATTTTTATCCAATTGTTATATAACAATATATCATGCAGGTGCCATGTTGAATTAAAGAATCAAATTGGAAATTTTCCATTTTGAGTTCTCTAATAAATTGTATTAAGCAGGTTTCAACTCTGGCTCCCAATGTTCCAGCAATGTACGAGCTGCATTTCGCGGTTCCTATGGCCGGAGCTGTTCTTTGTACGCTTAATTCCCGGCTCGACTCGGCCATGGTTTCAGTCCTACTCGCACATTCAGAAGCTAAGATCCTATTCGTAGACCACGGATTACTCGAAATCGCTCGCGGAGCATTCGACCATCTTGCTAAAACTAACACAGAACCACCAATCTTAGTTTTGATTTCTGAAGGGGATGACGATCCATCTCCAACCAGCATTGTGCCTTATGAATATGAAAGTTTTTTAGAAACTGGGCATATTGAATTTGAGATAAAAAGACCAAAGAGTGAATGGGATCCTATAAGTGTGAATTATACCTCTGGTACAACATCTAGGCCTAAAGGAGTTGTTTATAGTCACAGGGGAGCCTACCTCAATACTATCGCGACGCTTTTCCTTCA
The DNA here is from genome assembly GCF_025698545.1 of Gossypium raimondii. Classification (NCBI taxonomy): domain Eukaryota; kingdom Viridiplantae; phylum Streptophyta; class Magnoliopsida; order Malvales; family Malvaceae; genus Gossypium; species Gossypium raimondii. The sequence goes on from NC_068566.1 coordinate 209,625, forward strand.
CGGAATGCAGTCGATGCCGGTTTATTTGTGGACCGTGCCTATGTTTCATTGTAACGGTTGGTGCCTCACTTGGGGTGTCACGGCACAGGGTGGCACAAACATATGCATGAAGAACGTTTCCCCGAGTAAAATATTTGAGAACATAGCTTTACATAATGTGACACACATGGGAGGAGCTCCAACCGTCCTAAATATGATTGTGAATTCATCTGTAAGAGAGCAAAAGCGGATTTCCAGCAAGGTCGTGATATGCACTGGTGGCTCACCACCGCCTCCACAGATCTTGCTTAAGATGGAAGAGTTGGGTTTTAGTGTGACTCACTTGTATGGCCTTACTGAAACTTACGGTCCCGGTACATACTGTGTGTTGAAACCCGAATGGAAATCCTTGCCTCCCGAGGAACAATCGAAGTTGAAAGCTCGGCAAGGTACGCAACATCTCGGTTTGCAAGATGTTGACATATTAGATCCTGTCACGATGGAGAAAGTACCAGCTGATGGTAAAACCATGGGTGAAGTCATGTTCAGAGGAAACACTGTGATGAGTGGATACTTCAAAGACTCAAAAGCAACTGAGGAAGCATTTAAAGGTGGATGGTTTCACAGCGGTGATCTCGCCGTGAAACATCCAGACGGGTATATAGAAGTAAAGGACCGGCTGAAAGATATCATAATTTCTGGGGGAGAGAATATAAGCTCAATACAAGTTGAGACAGTTTTGTACAGTCACCCAGCAGTTCTCGAAGCTGCAGTTGTTGCACGGCCTGATAATCATTGGGGACAGACCCCTTGTGCATTCGTGAAGCTAAAAGAAGGATTTGACATTGACGCTCAAGAACTAATCCTGTTTTGCCGGGGTCACTTGCCGCATTATATGGCTCCCAAAACCGTGATCTTTGAGGAATTACCAAGGACATCAACTGGAAAGATACAAAAATATATATTGAGAGAAAAAGCAAAGGCGCTTGGGAGCCTCTCTTAAGCAACAAATGATAATGTACTAACCCTAAAGATACAAAATTTCTCAAAAGTTTTTTTCATTATCATTTAATGGCTCATTGCGTTGTGATAGTAGAAGAAAGCCACAAATTTTCTTTTGCCAGGTCGAGTTTGAGAATATGTGGGTGCCGAACGGAACCACAGTAAAGCCGATTTCCGATTTTCATTCCGCTTGTAATCATAGACAATCTATGATCATGGTAGTGAGCAACCGGCTTCCCCTCCAAATCAACTACCAAGACACCTGCATCTTTCTCCGTAGGTAATCGTCCGATATACTTCATCACGATCGCCATAACCTTTCGAATGAAAGGATACCTAAACGCAATGTCCAAAGGAACAGAATTTGCCTGCCGAAATTCGTAGAATAATGCTTGAATCATCAGAAAAATTATCAACAAACATAAACAAAGCGTTTAAATGGATATCAACAGATTCGTGTTACCGATGGTAATGCAATCCAGTAATGCCCATCACCATCGTATTTAATATTATCAGGAAAGCCTGGTAAATAATCAATAAATTTCTCCAGGTCTCCCTGTTTGCTCCCCTTTGTGTAATACTTTCTGCACCTTCTCCTGCAATTGAATGTTGTTCAAGCATTAAAAAGGGTTTGCAAATTGCAGCAATGGAAACCATACATACATACATACATGACGGTTTCACAGAAGATTGCATGATCTTGATTAGGTGACACTGCGACTCCATTAGCAAAGTATAGATGACTGACTAGCACATCGGTTTTTCTCGTAACCGGATCGAAGCTCATAAATCGACCATGAGGTTTGCCTTCCAAGATATCCCATATATCTTCATTTAAGTTATATTTGTAAGAAGCGTCTGTGAAATATATCATTCCATTATCTGCAATATCTACACCATCTGTAAGCTTGAATTTATGGCCATCAGCTTCATCTGTTAGCAGCTCCACTTCACCATCCTTGCTTATATTCAGTAGTCCCTGATGCATTCATTATCCAACAGTTTTCATTCACTGTATAATGATGGTTTAAGTTTAGGGTAAATTTACTATTTGGGGACTGAACTTTTTTTACAAGTTAGGGCATGAACTTGGCAAATTTTCTCACCTTGGGGCTCGAACTTTTTTTGTCCAAGTTAATCTCTTAATTTGACAATTGTTCTTACATTGAGACCGGAACTTTAGGTTTTCAAGAATTAACTTCGACAAAAAAGAAATTCAAGTCCCAACGTGAAAATAATTATCAAGTCCAAGAGCTTAACTTGGATAAAAAAATTCAGACTCCAATATACAAGCAAAAAAATATTCAAGTATCAATCCGGAAAAACATTACAAGTTGAGATTCCAAAAACTGATTAAACCCTAAAGTTTAATCGTCTTTAATTTGATTTGACATAAATTTGCATAGGGAAGCAGGTACCTCTTGCTTAAGTGGACTTATAACAGTTTTAGCCCCTTCTAGTTGTTAAGTATTCAAATTAAGTCCTTTTAGATTTTTTTTAAAAATTTTTGGCCCTCCCAAAATAAAATTTTTTATTTCCACCTCAATACTGAATTTCTTGATTCGCCCTTGATTTTGTCCTCTACTTTTATAATGTTTTTAATAGGTTGATGTTGATAGTATTGTTAATTACTACAGAGTGATAACATGCATATCCACCAATATGTTAACACTTTAACAACACCTATTATCAATTTAGACTGTGAATAATACTATAAAATTAGACACCACCAAAGTGGAATATAAAGACAAACTATAATTAAACCCAATGTTTGTAAATGGCATAATAATTTATTTGACCTCTAATTTTATAAATAAAGTTATTTTGGTTCTCTATTTATCTTTTTGCGTCTTCTATCTCTTAAATTGGATGTTTGTCAAATCAACTCAATATGATGAAAAAGATGCACATGAATTGGACTGACTAATAACAACATAAAAGTAGAGGGACCAAAATTAAAATAAAAAAATATGAAACCCTAAATTTAAAAAAGTATGGGACTAAAACTAGAATTAGACCCTTTCAACAAAAAAACTGTGGAGGAAAGGTCAAGGAATTAGGGAAAAAGCAAAATTTCCAAAGTTAGTCCCTGAATTTTTTGATCCACTAAACGTGATAAATTCTAATTTATATGAGACTTTAAGATTATGTCAAATGGCACACTCTCAATCATGTTATCAAAAGGAATATAAATGAGACAAGTTCAGAGACCAAGTTGAAAAAAATTGCAAAGTTTAGGTACTAATCCGAAAAACTAACCTTATATGCATCAGCAACGATTATTTCCTTGTTGTGACCAAGTGCGAGTCCTAGCGGTCTACCATGGGTGTTAACAAAATTTTCCACAACCGAGTCATTCAACCTGACTCGCTTGATCCACCCATCGTGACAACCAGTGAAAACGACGTTCGCCGTGGAATCATACGCGATATCTTCTGGTCCTTGTAACTCCCCAGCGCCCAACAACTCCGCGCCTTGGAGCATGCGCTCATTGCGCAACGAGACGACCACGGGTGCCTGACCCAGCTCGTGGATCGGCAGTGAAGCAGGATCGAATGAATCGAGCTGGTACACAAGCATAGCCGCCACTACGGGGAACATCGTGAATAAAACAGTAATGAAAGGGCGCCATAATCTCTTCCTCGGTTGATCGCCGGCGCTAGACGCCTGTGATTGAGAAACCGGTTGTGATCTTGAGTCCGCCATTGTAAAACCGTCACCAAGTTGTTGACAGATTCTGGTTTCTTATGGAGATTGAAAAACGTCAAAATGGTTACCTGCTTCACATTGTCCACTCATAGTCCTACACGACTACAAACCGATAATTAATTTTTATAATATGCCGTTGCCGGCCATACTTCTTCCAACATTTCACATTGGGATATGTGTCAGTCTCATTGTGATTTAAGAAATTGTTTGTTTACACTTTACAGCCAAGAGAGATGAAAGTATTCAACAAAGTTATTAATTAGTGATCAGTTTGTTCGGTCCATTTCCGAACCAAAATTATTCAGAGGGTCGTTTTTTAAAATAATTATGGCTATCTGAAAATTTAAAAGCTCCTTGATATGAAGTATCTTTTTTGTCAGACTTATAAATATCTATATAAACTCATAAATATGTGTGGAGCTTCTTTGTGGACAATGTGGGATTCATTCCTTCTTTATAAATATCTATATATATACACCATATTTTATATATTTTTATTTATAGAGTTTAATTTTTTACAAAAATTAATATTTGTTATATTATAAATAAAAATTTTAAACTTTATAAGTAAAAAATTATAAAATATAAATATGAGTAATATCTCATTTGGTACTTGAATTTAGTTTCAATTTTCAATTTTCAATTTGACACCTAAAGCAAACAACATAATATGTTCCATGAATGTTTAACACGAGTGTTCTACTGAAAGAAGTATAGGTACTTAATTGAGAAAAAACAATCACAATAAATATTAAAACCAAACTCAAATATTAAATTAAGACCAAAAAAACCCCTCAGATAACCAATAGTATATTAATCTTGTTACGAACTTTTATGGTACAATAAGAACGAAAACAGAATAAAAAAAATAACAGTAAAATATAATACAGTTTCATTCTAGAAAACACTTTTCAACACCAATAACAATACTAAAGTACCTGTAACTGTAAAAGTGAAAGAGTTATTACTGACTATGTCCAGCTGGGTGTTGGTCGAGATCGACACGGATAATATAAGGGAGGATAAAAGACCCGATATATAAATGATTTTTTAGCTTAAACCCAGATGTAACCATAGTTAATTCAACATCCCTATAATGTGCAACGGGTTTCCCATTAATGTCGACCACCAGCAGCCCACCATTTTTCTCCGATTTGATTCGACCTATCCACCCTACCCACCGATCAACCATAGCCGCTGCCTTTCGAACCATCGGATATCTCATTGCTATATCCCAAAACATTGTATTTCCCTAATGTGATATCACCAAATGTTAATTCATATAAAAGGAATTGGATAATTAAGGTTTAATTGCTGTTTTAGTCACTATACTATACTGAAATTTGAGACTTATTGGTAATTTAGTTATTCACTTTTTAATCTTTCTACTTTTGAAATAATTAAATAATGGAAATTAAAGCTAATAATTATCCGTCATATCATTATCTTACCGTAGGCAATGCAATCCAATAATGGCCATCTCCATCATATTTGATGTTGTCAGGCATCCCTGGTAAATTATCAATGAACTTTTCAACATGTCCCTTCTTATGGCCCTCAATGTAATACTTTCTGCACCTCCTCCTGCATATCCACAGTAATCCTTTATCAACTCATATATATAATGAAAGAGATGAATTTTATTTTGGGGTTGTAAGTATGTACAAAAACGTACATGGGGGTTTCACAGAAGATGACACAATCTTGATGAGGTGACACAGCAATTCCATTAGCAAAGTAAAGATCGGTGAGCAGCACATCGGCTCGTTTTGAAATGGGGTCGAACCTAATAAGCCGACCACGAGGCCTACCCTCCATTATGTCTTGAAAGAATTCGTGCAAGTTGTACTTGTAGGAAGCATCGGTGAAATACACCGTGCCGTCCTTAGCTACATCTACACCATCCGTCAACTTAAATTTCATAGCTTCGGCTTCGTCTGCTAGCACCTCGATAGCACCATCTCTACTTATTTTCAATAGACCCTATATACATATATATATATATACACAAATGTGACAAATATTGTGTATGCAAAACGTTTTTCTTAAATTAATTATTGATTGTTGATAAGGTTTTGAGAGATGAGGTAATATTTGATCATGTTTAGATACATTACTTCAACCAAAATGATATATGATTATAACTATATTTGTTAATGGTTCGGGTCGGAGTGGGATCAAGTGGGATGAGGTAATATTTTATTATGTTTAGATAGATGAATTGGATGAATAAATTTTGTGAAAAGTTTTAGGTATGTTTAGATTCATTTGGTTATGGTTTAGGACATTTAAATGTGAAGGATTTTGACCAATCATGGAGTCTCAAGATTGAAAAAATATGTCTTGAGACCATTAAAAATTTAGAACAAGTCTTCCTTAATTTTTGGCATTTAATAGTTTGAGTTCTCAAGACATATTTATATAGTCTTGAGACAGTTGTTAATAAGTGATCTCGAAATAGAAAAACATCAAAAGTAAATAGGTTTTGCCTTGCTTCAAGTCTCGAGATATAAAAAAACTTTGCCTCGAGACATAACATGTAATGTCTGGAGATATTTTTACTTCGAAACTAAAAACTTTAAAGTAATTTATAACCTGTCTCTCGAGACATAAAGGAGTTGTTTGTGTATAATATAGTAAAATAAAAACCAGACCTTGTAAGCGTCAGCAACGATGACTTCTTGGTTGAGCCCCAAAGTGAGTCCAAGCGGTCTACCGCCAGTGTTGACCCAGTCCTCAACAACCGTGTCGCTCCCCGAGTCGTTCACCCACACTAGCTTTATCCATCCATCTACAGTGCCCGTGTAGATTACTTGAGATCTGGAATCATACGCAAAATCTTCCGGTCCCGGAAGCTTACCGGCACCCAAAAACTCCGCCCCTTGTAGCATATGGTCGTTATGCAACAAGGGCGGCTCGAAGGGGACACTCAACTCGTGGAGGGGCATAGGGGCGGCGTCGAACGAGTCAAGCTGGTAAACAACTATAGCTGCAACCACCGGAAGCAGAATTGCGGGTAAAAGAAGAGGTAGCAACGGCCATGGCCGTGTTCTTGAATTAAGAGGAGATTTGGGTGAGGAAGGTGAGATTTTTGACTCAGGCATTGTATGAATAAACTATTCCAACGGATGGCGTGCAGAATGTTGTAAAATATAGGCTATTTTACCTATACAAAAAAATATTATATTTACAAAAATAATCTAAGTTTAAAAATAATAACTAAAATAACTTGAAATAAACAGTAAATTTGAGTTGTGGCATGTCAATAATCGGAACCCACTCGTATTTTGGACCCATTATTGCCTGATAATTGTGTTAATTTTAAAAAAATATTTTTTTTAGTTTTGGCCTGTCAATAGCCAGAACCCGTGTAATTTTTTTTAAAATTGTATAATACAGATATACAAAAAAGAAGGAAATTTTTTTTGTGCTGGCCTGTCAATAGCTGGCACCCAGTACAGTAAAAAAATTCGAGTTTTCGTCTATAAATGGCCGGCACCAAAGTAGGAAAAAAAGTAAAAAAAAAAAAATTTTAGTGTTGGCCAATCAATGGCCTGCACACAATACGGTAAAAAAATTTGTTTTACTTTTTTCGTCAAGATCAAGTATCAAGATATCTGAAAAAAGTAAAAAAACCCATCAATGGCGGCACCCAAGTCAATAAACTTTTCTTTTACTTTTTTTCGTGTTCAGATCAGTGTCAAGATACAAAAAAGTAAAAAATTTGGGTCTTGCTTTGTTAATAGCCGGCACCACCTTTTTTGGTGAAAACAAATATTTTTTTAATTTTTTTGTGTTAATAGCATGTATCAGTATATTAAAAAAGTAAAATTTTTTTATATCTATAAATTTAATATAGTTGTTCAGGATTTAAGGTTTTATTTTTATATTTTCGTGTAATAATTTTTTCGAACGTTTGTATTTTTATATTATCGGGTAATAATATATATATTTTTATATTAATATTGTAGAATGAATATATTTTATTGTGCATGTAAATTTAATTTGTCGTGTAGTATTACTTATTTGAATTATTATTTTTTAAATATTACGAAGTCATGTATTCAAAAAAATAATTATGTTAGATCCATTAAATAAATATTAAAAAAATATAAAATATAAAAATAAAAGAAATATTTAACTGTACCGGCCATTGGCAGGCCACCATCAAAATTTTTTTTACTTTTTTCGTATACTGATACCTGCTATTGACACGAAAAACATAAAAAAAATATTTCTTTCCACCAAAAAAGGTGGTGCCGGCCATTAGCAGGCCACCACCAATTTTTTTACTTTTTCAGATATCGATACCTGATATTGACATGAAAAAAAGTAAAAAATTTACTATCTTGGTACTTAGGCCATTGATGCACCAAAACTCGAATTTTTTATCAGATTAGGTGCCGGCCGCTGATGAGCCAAACACCTAAATTTTTTTTCCTTTTTCAGTCTTGGGTGCGGCCATTGACATGTGCCAAGACCAAAAATTTTTTTTCCTTCTTTTTTGTATATCAGTATTATACAATTAAAAAAAATACACGGGTTCCGGCCATTGACAGGCCAAAACCCAAAAAATTATTTTTTTAAAGTCTGACACAATTATCAAGCAATCATGGGTCCAAAATACGAGTGGGTTTCGGCCATTGACAGGCCACAACCCAAATTTACTGTTCATTTCAGGTTATTTTGGTTATTGTTTTTAAACCTGTGTTATTTTTGTAAATATAATATTTTTGGGCTATTTAGGTAAAATAGCCGAAAATATATATAATAAAACATATTTTAGCTAATTCGCGTTCTGATTACTTAATTTTAAATAGTTACGAAAAGGTTATTGAAGGAAAGTTTTATTTAAGTCATTGAATTATTAAAATTGTTATTGTATGATTTTTACCAACTGAAAACTCTCATTTAGCTTTTCTTCTATAGTTCATTTTTTTTATAAAATAGTTTTAATATCACGAATCAGTAAACTAAAATTCAAATAGTTTTCTTCACTAATCTTTGACATCGATAATGAGATTGACTTGAATCTAAAGTATACTCTTCCACTTGATAATGAGTATACTCTTTTGAATAGTTCAATAATTATTTTATAATTTTTTAAAAATAAATGACTAAATCGTAATTTATTAATAATTTAGTGACATTTGATATAATTTACCCTATATATATATGAGGAAGAAACAAGGAAGGTATTAAAAATTATTAATTTTGAAAACTCTCGAACTTAGGGTGAGTTTGGATGGGCGATTGGGTGTGGTGCGTTGCGTTTAGCTTACTTTTTATCTCACGCTACAATATCGCTACAGTATCAAATCTCACCGCCATTGCTGTTTTTACACTAACCACAGATAAACGCACCACCTATCCAAACTCACCCTTAAATTTGGTGATGAGTTAGAGTCAGTGAGTTTACGTCCCACGGACTACGTTAATCGACCTCGATAAGTGTTCACTACGGAGATCTTGGGTAGCGTGGCATTAGTGTACTAGTGAGCTCCAAGTGACAATTCAACGACCAGTAAAATAGATCAATACATATTAGTGAGTACAAGAACATAACTTAGATCTAAGTTGATCTGACAATCTAGGAAGAAAGCTATTTGGATTTCGTTTTCCAAATTCATGACCTTTAAAATTGTTTCATGAAAAAATTGAATTAGAAGAAAAGTTTTCGATTGATGCAGGTAGTGTAAATTATATAGTGATTTTAACAGTTCGATGACTTAAATGAAAACTTTCAAATAGTTCAATGATCATTTTACAATTTTTTAAAGTCAAATGACCAAAACGCAAACTTCGAAATAATTTAATCACTTCTTTAAAATTGCACATGGTGGTGAGGTTTTCTTTTGGTGGGGTATATATTGGCGACCAACCAATTTTATGATCAAAATTTTGAAGATTCTTTTGGATAATTTTACACGACTTTTCTACTAATTTATTGGACGCACTTGTCTATTCACAAAAATAAATTATAATAAGAGGATATTTTTTATATTTTACTAAAATCCATAAAAAATTAACATAAATTTAAGGGTATTTTGATATATTTTAATAAGAGAACTAATATTATTTTAAGGGTATTTATCTTGATAAGTTTAGACATAATAACAATGATGTGATTTGAACATAATATATCTAGAGATGGATTTAGGGGCTGGTAGGGGCCTCGACCCCCATTAAAATAGGAAATTTATCATTTTAGTCTTTTGAATTTTTAAAATTTTAAATTAATAAAGGTTAAATTGCGCTTTGGCTCTCCTAAAATGATAAAAATTTGATTTAATCTTTTAAAACTATAAAGATAATAATTTAATTTCGGCCCCTAAATTTTTTTCCTAGCTTCGGCCTTGAATATATTTTATGTCCACCATATTAATTTTACCATTTCAATTAGAGTCAATTTTAATTTTAGATAAATTTTATAAATTTATTATATAATTTTTTCACTAGTAATCTAATATATATATATATATATATATATATCAGTAATTAAAATTTTATAATTAATGTAACATCTCAAAAGGTAAGTATCAATTAGATGCCTAAATTAATAGAGGCTGCCTTGTGACTTAGGAAATTGCTAGCCCAAATATTTAAGATATTTGATTTTAAACTACTTTTAAGTTTTAATCAATTAATGATATATGTGATGTTTATCTATTTTTAAATTTAAAATTTTATATTCAATTCTTATTATTATTATTTAAATTATTTTGAATTTAAAACACACGTACTCAATTGATAATCATGTAATAATAAAAACAGCTACTAACATGAATATTTAAAAAAATTCAAACTCGTTATAATAAAATAAAATTTTTGTTGGAATAAATGTTCTTGAGAAAATTGATGTCGACATTTTAATTGAAATAGTTAATGTATTGACAATTTAGATTAACTAATGACATTATGAAAGTAGAGAGATCAAATTATGTTAAAATTTAAAATATATAGATTAGATCTCAAGTTTCAAGATAATATATTGGTACGATCTCTATCGCCTATGCAATAATGTTAAAAAGGAATTAGTTGTGATATGGAAATTGAATAGAAATATGTTTTATATATGATACGACAATACATGTTTATTGATAATGAACTGGGTATGAAATTATATATGTATTGGATCGTAAAATGCAATTGAACATTGGTACCCTATTAACTATAATCGGGTTGAGTCGGATATTATTAACATATCATAGAGTTGAATGTGTATGAGTTTATGTGTTTCATGCACGAGGATGCACTTTATGTGTTTCAGTACCTCGAAGAGCAAGATGATTAACTACAAAACCTTTTGTTTGCAACATAAAATTTACCTTTAGAAAATTCCGTTCATTCAATCAAACTAAGGCTGATCCATTACAACAGAAGAATAAAAATTTACCTTCCACGCCAAAAAGTAGACAAGTTCTGCAGCGAAATACACAGCAAGCTAGCGGCAAAAAATTGACCTTCCACGCCAAAGAATAGCGTTATCCTTCCAACCCAGCAAGCTAAGCACAACAACGCAAACAGGAATTATGAACGGTTACAAACTACTTTAAACTACGAACAGGATATAAACAAATTATGAACAAAATTTTGCAACGAGAAATGTTATTAGATTTATATTATTTTATAAGCTATAGAGTAAGAATTATTTGATAAACTATAGAGTAAGAATTATTATGCAACGAGAATTGTTATTACAATTTAATTACTTGATAGCCTATGGGACCAAATACAGCAATTATTTGATAAGGTATACAGTAAGAATTATTGGGTAGAAAGCACCTTTAGATTTATATACAAAATAAGATGTTTTCCAACACTATCAATGGAGTCATTGATCATATAACCTTTTCTTTTTCCCTTTAGAAACAGATACAAAATAAGCAGTTTTCCACCTCATCCACAATTGGCTACATAACATAAAATTTGTAGACTATATGGATTAGTCGCGGTCACCGTCATTTTTTTTGACACTTTCATAATATTATTTGTATAACATTATTATTCTAATAACATTTTATCGTTTTCTATAATACAAACAGGATAGTGAAAATTATGAACAAAATTATGAACAGTTTCAAACTATTTTAAACTACAAACAGGAAATAAAAAAATAATGAACTAAATTATGCAATGGGTATAGATAAAATTCTAATAACAATTTCCCGATCTTTTCTGTCCCAAACATGATAGTGAAAAATTGTCTAAAACCCATCAACTATTTGCGCATTTAGTTATCAATGAATGTGTAAAACAATGTATGTGAGGTTGTAAGACAGACGGAACCAGGTGCAAAACTATTTGAGTGCAGGAGAGAAAGAGGAAAACCTTACCGATCGATTTACCCTAGCGACGGCAGAGGAGTGCGACGGTACAGGACTGTGACAGTCGACGGTCGATGAGTCGATGGTTGGGGCGCAGCAGACTAGGGTTCTAGATTTGGGGGATTTTTGGGGAAAAATTGGGGGGGAATTTTTGGGGAGAAAATAGCTTTTTCGGCTAAGTGTTGGGAGTAATTGGGATGAAATACAGACACTATAAAATGACAGCGTCTAACCAGAATGAACAATTGCGGCGTTTGTAATATAGCGCCACTAATGTCGTTAAAGTGGCAAAAAACGACAGTGTTTTTTAAAACTGGAAAGAAAATTTCTGGCGTTTTCAGCATAGCGCCGCTAAAACATACCTTTAGTGGCGTTTTTACAATTGCACCGCAAAAGCCAGTAAATTCCCGAAACAAAAACTACATCGTTTTGCCCAAATTATTAATAATTTTTTGCGGCGTTTATGAATAAAACGCCGCTAATGCCCATTTTCTTGGCGTTTTTTACAAAAACGCCACTAATAAATTAAATTCTTCTATTGAAACGGCACCGTTTTTTAGAAATTTTAAAACATTGTTTTTTTAATTAATATTTAAAAAATACAATATATAATTACAAATTACGGCGTTTTCAACGGAGCGCCGCTAATGCTGTTAATATGCCACAGAAAACGACAATGTTTTGATTAAACTACAGAGCAACTTTGCGGCATTTTCTTCCTAGCGCCGCTAATGCCCAGCTTTAGTGGCGTTTTCACCCTTGCGCCGCGAACGCCGTTAAATTCTCAACCAAAAACTACACCGTTTTCACCAAATTATTAATAACTTTTTACGGCGTTTTTGCTCAAAATGCCGTTAAATCTCACATCTTTTATTTATTTATTTATTTCCTTCTTCTATGTTTCATTATACTTTTAATTAATTAATTATTAAAATTTTAAGTAATATTTAAAAGTATTTGATAAAATTATAAATTTTAGTTTTCTTTATTTCATTTTTATTTTTATTTTTCTTATATTTTGATCCTATCCAAATTAAATAAGTAATTACTTATATATATATAAATATATATATATATCCATATAAAAATATCGAATTGTTAAGGTTAAATATTTTTAAATATAAAGTATTAATTAAATGTATCATTTAACAAGTCTCAAATAAACCTTAAACCCTAATTTAACCATTCAGTATACATGCATATATAAAGTGATCTATATATATATATATATTATATCTCTTGATTTAATAATATAAACTATACATCTTTGAAATATCTTAAATGATCACTGAACCTCCACCAATTGTAGGATTCTTGACATGTGCTATCAGTGCCCTAGGAACATTGCCAAAATACCGAAAGGGGGCTTCTAGCTTCCAACACTCCAAATCTCGTCGTTCATCAATAAATATTTTTAGAACGATCCTTTCTACTATAAATTAGAAGGCTGAACCAGATTTTGTAGAGTAGTAACAAAAATTTGGAGAAACGAAACCAGGCGGTCACTACTTAATATTAAATTTATTATTATATATTTTACAAACATATAAGAACATATTTAATATATAAATTAATAAGACTAATTAATCTAAGCAACCATCCCTAACTTGAGTACCCTTGACACCATAAACCCTAAATCCCTAACCCCTAACCCCTAAATCCCCCTAACCCCTAAATCCCTAACCCCTAACCCCTACCCCCTACTCCTTAAAATACCTTCCAAAAAATTCCCTAAATCTTTAATAATCATAAAATATAGTTAAAATCGATTAAACAATAATTAATAGTTAAAAATTTTGTATAAAGTAGCAATAAACAATATTAATCTTTATAAAATTTATTTTATATAAAGTATGGAATTTTTAATGTTTTATTTTATTGATAAATGAATAAATTTCTCTAATTAACAAATTTATTATATTCTTAATTTCTCAAATAGATAAATGAAAACAAGAAGGACGAACAACTATATATATATGGCATTTTTTTAATATTGAAGTGATAACAAAAGGAATGATAGCGAGTTAGGTATATGCATATATTTTAATTTGAATGATTTCAACTCAAATTCACAAATTTATTTAAGTATTTAATTAAATGTTTGTCATGAATTATTTGAGTATTACTATTCCAACCTTGAATTTAAATTAAATAATATTATCCATCGAATTTTTAATCCTAATAAAAACATAATTTTAAAATTTTAACCTTTTTTGGATATTCATACCCACAATAACCAGAATTTGAATTTAAATTAAAATTAATACTATATTAAATTAATATCATATATATATACCTTAAACCTAAAACCCTAAATTAACTATTTTGATAATTAATTAATTCAATATTTTAAATTTAAAATCATACTATCTGCTTTTACGATTATATAAATTTTTTACTATATATAATATAAAAATAATCAGTATTAATCATGTACCCAAAAATATTAAAATTATTTTAAATAATAGTATTTTAATTTTTCCATGTGATTTATTTCAAATTATTTCTATGTGTTATTTTTTCTGAATATTTTAAATATTTAATTAGATTTAAGTTGAATTTTATTTAATTAATCTAAATAATAAACCAATTAAGATAAAATATTTTTTGCGGCGCTTCAACAAAATCGCCGCTAAAACCCCTAACATTAGCGGCGCTTCTCAAAAAAACGCCGCTAAAAATCTTAACTTTAGCGGCGCTTTAACGAAAACGCCGCTAAATACCTTAACATTAGCGGCGGTTGATTAAAAAAGCCACTAAAACCCCCGACCATTAGCGGCGAATACTTAAAAACGCCGCTAAAAGTCACAGCATTAGCGCCGCTAATACAAAAACGCCACTAAAACCTCTGAAGACAACGCCGTTGGGATTTTTTTCCCGCAGCGTTTTTTGCAGAAACGCTGCTAATGCATATTTTTAGCGGCGTTTTCTTTGAAACGCTGCTAAAGTTCATTTTTTAGCGGCATTTTCTCACAAGCGCCGCTAATTTCTGATTTTTATCGGCGCTTTTTTATCAAAACGCAACTAAAACTGCCGCTAAAACCTGTTTTGGTGTAGTGAATGCACTTTGTGTAAGATCATGGTATTGAGTGTTGAAGTGGCTTATAGATAGATATTTAGCAAGTAATTTGAAATGGTGATTTATTTTGTATTGTTGTATGGTTGTGAATAATTTGACGCATTTATCTATTAATTTTAACTTTTGAATTGAATTAATATCACAACTAATATTAAGATAAAAGTGAGATTTGAATTGATGATACCAATATTTTTATACAAAAAGGATGATATCATGGATGTGAAGGAACCTAACCATGAGAAAAGCTCTCCTAGTCATAAACTGCGTCATCCTTGCAATAGGCAACTGCGGTGGTCCACTTATCGCTCGCCTCTACTTCATCCATGGTGGCAACCGAATCTGGTTCTCGAGCTGGCTCGAGACCGCGGGCTGCCCCATCATCTTGCTCTCCATCGCTTGTGCTTACATGCATCGTTCCAGGACGGCCGATCCCACATCGGAAAACAAGTTTTTCTACATGGAACGACCGTTGTTCCTCGCCGCTGTCGTCCTTGGGATTATCACAGGCCTCGATAACTACCTCTACGCCTATGGCTTATCTCGTCTCCCCGTTTCGACTGCTTCTTTGATCATCGCGTCGCAGTTGGCTTTCACGGCAGTGTTTGCTTTCCTGTTGGTGAAACAAAAGTTCACTGCCTACTCCATAAACGCCGTGTTTTTGTTGAGCATAGGGGCTGGCGTTTTGGCTTTGCATTCGAGCAGCGACCGGCCTGCGAATGAACCCAACAGGGAATATATTTTGGGGTTCGTAATGACCTTAGCTGCAGCGGTTTGCTATGCATTGATAATGCCATTGGTGGAACTAACGTACAAGAAGGCAAAGCAAGAGATCAGCTACGCCCTTGTGATGGAGATTCAGTTGGTGATGTGTTTGGTTGCTACTGTCGTTTGCACCGTCGGGATGCTGGCCAAGAATGATTTCAGTGTTTGTTTTTTCGTCTCTTCTTACGGGACAGGTGAGTGATTTTTTTGAAATTTATTAATGAAAGGTTATTTCTATTTGCAGGTGATTGGAAGGGAAGCAAGGGAATTCGAGTTGGGAGAAACAAAATACTACGTGATTGTGATTTGTAGTGCAATAGTATGGCAAGGTTTCTTCTTGGGAGGAATAGGATTAGTGTTTTGTTGGTCATCACTGTTATCAGGAATTATGATAGCCGTTCTATTACCAATTACAGAAATTCTGGCAGTAATTATTTTTAATGAAAAGTTTCAAGCTGAGAAGGGTTTTTCGCTTGCTCTCTCGCTTTGGGGCTTCTTTTCCTACTTCTATGGTGAAGTCAAGCAAAGCAAAAAGAAGAAACCAGATCCTGAAATCGAAATGGACTCATCTCTGCCTCCCAAAACTCTCGAAAGCAATGTTTAAGTGTTAGTCATCATCTTCATCCCCACCAAATTCCTAAATAAGCTTCCAAGTCATTTGATGTAATTGCTACAAATTAGTGTTATATTCTCCAATAAATGTTTCAATTGAGGTAGTTTTATATAAGATAAGCCCACCATTCTCCTATATTAAGGGTTATTGTGTATTTTAGAGTGTTATTCGCAATGTATTTATAATTAAAAATTAATCCGATTGGTATGAGCATTATGTGGGTTCTAATGCGTTGAAGCACACTATCTTCCTACTAATTTATGAGTTGGGACACTTGATAATCATGTAGCAACAAAAGTAACTCTAAAAATACTAGATGGATTTAAAAAGAAAAGAAAAGAAAACCTCATTTGAACTCGTTATAATAAAATATATTTTTGAAATAAATATTATGTCAAAAATTAAAATATGTAGATTAAATCTCAAGTTTCAGTCTAATCTAAGTGTGACTGTTCTCTTGTAATGTAGAAAAGAAAAAGCATGTCACGTATTATAGCATTCGGATTATATATAATGAAAAGTCATGTATTATAGCATTCGGATTATATATAAACATGTAACATTTTAATTATTTGAATTAATTAATAAAATCATAAAAATATATGAATCGGATTATGTTAAAAAAATGTAGATTTAAAACATTAAAAACGACACTGTTAGGAGGGACAATTACAAACCTTAAACCTGAACTGTAAAACTGACATGGAAAATGCTTAAAAATTGGATAAATTACAGTAGAGGTCACCAACTATAAAAAATTACAAAATAAGTCCCAACAATTTAATTTTATCTTTTTTAATCACTATAATTATAATGTAATTTAGGAAGAAGAATACAAGTGTGGCAGCGTTGTTTTAACGAATGCACCTACGTAGGGTGTAATTTGGAAGGTAGCTAGGAAAGGTGGTCGAATATTGAGATCGACCCGCCGATTAATTACAATGCAGAAAAGGTTCCAACAATGCATGTGAGTATGTGCTTTGTGCATCTAATTGGGAATGGGACAAGTTTTGGTAACTTGATTCTTTTGCTTTCCATTTGTCACTATCTTCTTTGGGATTACAATTAGTGGGTGCCAGGCCCCTCTAAAATGTAAAATTGTTATTTAGGTCCTTAAAATTTTAAAAAAAATTTTAATTATTAAAGGTAAAATTATATTTTAGCCCCCCTAAAATTATAAAATTAAATTTAACTTTTAAAAATTATAAAGATATAGACTATAAATAATTAAAATTTCATCCAACCCCCTCTAAAAAATTGTCATGGCTTCGCCCCTGATTACAATACACTACAATTATAGGTACGGTACATAACACATGAACCAAAAATCAAAAAGAAACAAATAAAACTCATACATGGCGCACACGCATGAAGTGAGACAGAGATTCACACATATGGTGAGACTCAAACCTGAGATACAAAGACTCAGGACCTTCGCTTTAACTAATAAATCAAGGCCTTATTGACAATAATCTTTTTTTAACATGCACTCTCTATAAAAAAAAACATATATTTTTTTTACAATTAATAGTAATAGTAAAAATAATAGGTAAAACTATCAAAAAAGTTCCTATATTAGAAGTCAGAATTGTATTTTGCTCCGTTTACCGGAAAATGAGTAAATTAGTCTATGTATGTTAAATCAAAGAATAAACTAGTTATTTTTATTAAAATTTCATTGGTTTTTACAGTTAAAAATTGGCGTGGTTGACAAAATAACTAGACCACATGTATCTTATGTTGATGTATAAAGACCAATTTTTAACAGAAAATTTTGATAAAAATTTTAACGGAATAACTAATTTACTGTTTGATCTAACATGCGATGACTAATTTACTTAACTACGTTATATAAACAAAAGATGAAGATGAAATTTGAGAATAAAATTGTTTTTGTTTTAAACGTGCTTATTGCTTAGTAGCTTAGACATAGCACTATTAATGTTCAACCACATGATATAAACCAAAATATGTAATAATTTGACAATATATTTTAATTATATATAAAAAAAACCTTCTACGATCTCTGGATAGAGGTGCTCATGGGCCGGGCCGGGCTCAACTAAAAATTTAGGCCCAATTAATAGGCCTGGGTCTGAAAAATGGGCATAAAATTTTACCCAAGCTCGACCCGAATGAAAATACTAAAACTTAGGCCCGACCCGGCCCGCCCGTATTAATTTTTATATTATTTTTATATAATTTTTAAATATATAATACATTAAAAAACTAAAAACATCAAAATAAATATTTCTCAACAATTTTAAAATAAAATTTAAAAAATATGTAGACTTAAATAACACTAAGATAAATGTAACTTAACAACCAAATATCTCTAAAATAATAACAAAATTAACAAATGCCTTTAAAATAATAACAAAATTAACAATAAAATAAATTTTATACAATATCCAAACAATAACAACAAAATATTAGCAACATAATAGTAAAATGATAGCAAAATAGGGAGGAAACAATAAGAAAATAACATTAAAAACAAACAAAAAAAGAGCAGATTTTTTTGTCATTTAGTGAATTCGGGACGGCCCAGGCCTAGGTCAGGGCCAAAAGTGTCTTACCCGAAGCCCAACCTGTTTTTTAAACGGGCCTTACTTTTGTGCAAGCTGATTTTTCGGGCCTATATTTTACCCAAACCCTCCTACATTTCAAGTAGGCCTTTAGGCCGAGCTGAGTAGTCCGATCCATGATCAGGTGTGGCACCCATTTTTCTGACCAATATTGCTATGCATGCCATTAGCTTTCACCCTTAGCGTAAACTTTTGCACCTTCCCCGTCGAGTTCACCGGCAATTCACCGAACACCACGGTTCGAGGAACCATAAAATCCGGCAGCCGTTCCTCACAAAATTCAACAATCTCTTGGCAACTCATTGCACCATAATAATACTCTTCCTTAAATTTCACAAAAGCACAAGGGGTTTCTTTGGAGTAATCGTCTCGTTTTCCGACCACGGCGGCTTCCGACACCTTGGGGTGGCTTAAAAGTACAGCTTCCACTTCCAATGTGCTTACAATTTCCCCTCCTGTAAATATGATATCTTTTGCGCGGTCCTTCAATTGTATGACACCATTAGGGTGAATGACACCAAGGTCCTTGGTCCTATACCATCCATCTTTAAATGCTTCTTCTGTTGCTTTTGGATCTTTAAGGTACCCTAACATCAATGTGTTCCCTTTAAACATGACTTCTCCGATCGTCTTCCCGTCATGACGTACGCTTGCCATCGTTTCCGGTTCCTTCACGTCGACATTTTCGACCACAATGTTATCCTTTTTATGTTCATTGCTTGATCTCCATGGCTTAACAATAGCAGGACCAAGTACTTCGGTCATTCCATATGCATGGCTAACAGTATATCCCAATCCTTCAACTTTCATCACTCGGGACATCGGTAACACGCCGGCAACGATAAGTCGAACCTTAAAAGGAACCGTAAGCGACGCATCGGCGATCAAGTTCAAAATGGCCGGTCCGCCGCACAAGTGAGTCACATTGTGAAGAACAATGGAGTCGAATATGAACTTTGCTGATACATTTCTTAAGCAGATGTTGGTGCCACCGACAGCCGCCATGGTCCAAGTACAACACCAGCCATTGCAACGAAACATGTCCACTGTCCATAAAAACACCGGCGCAACCCCCATGTCATACAACCGAACCGATGCTAATGATTTGAGATAGGCAGCTTTATGGCTATATAATACCCCTTTAGGTTCACCAGTTGAACCGGAAGTAAAATTCACCGAAATCGGATCACCTTCATCCTTTGGTTTAACTATTTCAAAATCAGTTTCCCCCATTGCAATAAGATCATCATACTTGATTTTATTACCACCAACAGAGACCAAATCAGGTCCCTGGCCGTGTTCTTGGATTAACACAAAAAAAGGGTGCTTGGTCATGTTCTGTGACATTATTTCAAGTGCTTTCACAATAACATCAACATATTCATAATCGATAAACATGAATTTAGCCTCCAGTTTTTCTAGTATAACTGCTAAACTGGCTGCATCGAGCTTGGTATTAAGTGCAGATAAAACAGCACCCGCCATTGGTACGGCGAAATGCAGATCGTATAATGCCGGAATATTTGGCGCCATAGCTGCAACCTAATCAATAAGAAAGAAAAAGTCAACTACAAAGGCAATTCTAGGTTATTTCAAAGAAGCTGATGAGCATGTCTTCCATGTCAGAACCTATTAAATCGTTTGTCTTGTTCATGAATTGATAGATATTATTGCCGACATGAATCTTCCATGAAAGAGGTAGGAATGTGATACATATTACATATAATTCATTAATTAAACCATTGAAGTCACCTCCATAGCTCTTATTTATATGAAAACAAGCCGACGCTAATAAGAAAAATACATGCACGTATTAATTTATTCAGTTTTGCATTTGTTTTACTTAATGCAACCATAATTATTAACTTGACTTTATGGAAGACTTTGAAGACTTGCACAAACCATAATGCAACTTGACTCTGCAAATTGCATCATCATATTTGACTAAAAAAAGCTGAAAAAAAATGACTGGACTTTTCATACAGGACCACTAACGTGTTATACGTTTTTTAAAAAGTACAACAAATTTATTTATAATATATATTATAATGGGTTTGCTGTTTTTATATAAATATTATCATACTGCTAAGATTGTCCTATTTTATAAATATTTATATAAATAGTAAGTATTATTGAAGTTGAAATTAATAGAGGAAGGTACAAGTACAAATATTACTAATTAATTAATATTTATTTGAGGTGAATGCACATGCCCTAACCACATCAAATGAGTCCTATTGTTAAATTTATTAATTTAGTAATTATACCATTAAAAATAAAATAGAAATTTTTATGATTATACAAATGAAAAAAAGTTTATCATTTTTTTAATATTTTTAATAATATACGATTAAATTAATTTATTTAATAATAAAAGGAACTAATTTAAACCAAAAATAAATTTAATGGCATTTTCGTGCATCATGCACCGTCCTGCATGAATTCAGATGTTGCTTGGTTGAGATGTTGATGTTGATGTTGATGTTGACCTTGACTCTTTGTATTATTTTATAGTAATAAAGTACATTGCTCTTGTTTATCACAATATTTTTTTGGGTATTTTTAATTACTATAATATTGCTTAAATAGTAAACATATTTTTGAGTTTTAAAAGAAATTAAAATGAGAATTATTTTCTAAAAATAAAAAAAAAATTCAAAAGCCCATTGGAGTCAATGTGGTGTGTACGTATTTTGAGAAATGGAAATTATTTTTACACCACTATATATGAATTTTTATGTACACTTTTAAAAAATTTAATATTTATTAATCCTTAAAGAATTATAAAAATTTAATATTTATCCTATGCATTTAATTGAGATTATTTATTTCAAATCTCATTCAAAAAAATCTTATTATTTGAAAACATAATTGATTTGAGCTAAGTATAAGAGAAGGACAAACATGACTAGTATAACTCGAATTCAAGTCACACCTTCAACAATGAATATCCTAACTGGGTTTGGGAGTGCACTATTTTATTAATTAATCAATATATATAATTCTCATCGTCTTCCTTAAAGAAGAAGGACTGGTCTTACAAGTTATAACCACTAAGGGCCAATTCTTCATTGCTTTTAAGAAGTGCTTTTGAAAAGTGCTGTGGAAAATGCTTTTGAGAATTACTTTTGAAAAGTTTGGTTTAAAATTTGAGTGTTTAGCATTACTGTCAAAAAGTACTTTTAAGAAATAAAATGTCCATTTTAGACATGTTATTATCAAGTAACAAATATGCATTTAAATAATATTTAAATTAGTTAATATTATTATATTTTAGTAATAATATAAAAAAATTATTATAACTTGTTGTTAATATTTTAATATATGAAATATAAATTTTAAATATTTTTAAGCAATAAATATTAATTATTTATAAAATTTAATTAGAATATATAAACTATATTTTAAATATTTAAATATAACCATTAAATATTTGTAATTAGTATTTTAAAAAATATTTTTTTATTTTGAAGTAATGATTTTAACACAATTGTGATTAAGCACCAAGAAAAAAAATAAAATACCATGTTATTAGAGGGGTAAAAAAGTAATTAAGCACCAAAAGTACTTTTGAGGCTCCTTTTCAGAAGTGTTTTTTTTGAAAAGTTAAAAATTTCAGCCAAAAGTTGTTTGTTCTTCACAGCTTTTCCTTCAAATGTACTTTTGGAGTAAGAAATATTTTTTTTAAGCAACGAAGAACTGGCCCTAACTCTGCTTGTCATTGGAAAGAATTATATCATGTCCTAAAAACGCCATTCATTCATATTCAGCTACGTTGTTCGTAAGAAAATATATAAAATGCATGATTTAGTGCATTAAACATGAGATAAACAAAGAACCAAAAGAAAAACTTACAGTATCGCCTGGTGAAATCCCGAGTTGAGTCAAACCGGAAGCGAGCCGTAAACATCTTTGATGAGTTTCCCTCCACGTGAACGAAACGGTGCCGTAAATGATGGAGACCTTATCTCCATAAACAAGGGCAGCTCGCTCTAAGAAACTCACTGGCAATAAAGGTGACGAATTGTTATGAAGGTGATGAAGAGCCTCCATATTTCCAAAAATAAGCTCAGCGGAGATAGAGTGGGATTTTAATAGGTTAAATGGCTGAGTCAGACCACTGACTAAAAACTATATATTATAGGGTTATATGTATATGTATGTGTGAATATATATAAAATTTTGTGGAATGGTGATGAGGTAGAAGATAAGGACGGTGCGTCTTCAATGGTTTTATATTTTTATTTCCCAGCAAATGGGGTAAATTCACCCGGTCGTCACTCTACATTTCATCATGAATCCGACATTATAGCATCAGATTTCGGTTTATGATGTTATATATATACATATATATATTTGTTGTATAGTGATATTTTCTTTGAATCTTATATGATTACTTATGGTGGGAACTAAACTCAATGTTTCAAAGGTGTTAGACTCTAACTCGAACCGATTTCTCATTAAGGTTGAACAAGAAAAAAACAAGAAATCTAAAATTGATTCAAGCTGAGAGATTTTGACGATTTATAAAATACAAATAAAAAACCGTGGTTATTCAAACCGAATTGGATTCTATTTTCAAGGGTGAATTTAGAATTTTTTTTAGCAGGAGCTATAATTCAATTATAATTTTTCCATAGATTAAAATATAAGTTTATTATATATTAATTTATAATTTCATCATTTTGAAGTGACTAAACAAATTTTTTTTTATTTTTAGAGGAGCTAAAGTGAAATTTTACTATATATATTAATTTATAATTTCTTTATTTATAAGAGGATTCAATTGAAAATTTTTCATTTTGAGGGGTTAAAGGAAATTTCACTATATATTACTTATTAGTTTCTCTATTTATAAGATGACTTAATTGAAAATTTTTTTAGGGAGGCCAAATCCTTGATTCCCCATTGTCTATTTTTTATTTAAGTTATAATTAATTTAATTTTTTATAATGTAAAATAATATATTTAAAATGACGAAAATAACTTAAAAAGTCGACAATGACTCTCTCTATGACAGCCCCATTTGTCTACCCAAATTTTGTTGTTACACACCTATAACATGTTGCTATATAGAGATAATTGTTGTAAACTTACCATAAATATGATTTTTTATCAAATAAAGAAAGTGAAAATTATGTTTTAAAGTTTATTTTTCCATTGTTTAATAAATCTTCGATTTTAGAAGTTTTTGTCTGCTCTTATAATACGTTTTTTAGTCTTGCTTATGCATATAATCTTAGTTTTACAAGTGATTTTAGGGATGATTTTGTTGTCGTCCTTTCTAGTTTGGTGAATGCTTGATTCTTTTGTTGGCTTTTGCTCATCGCTTTGGACCGTCCTGGCTAATTTCCTTATCGTATTAAGTGCTTGCAATCAATTTAGATATGTCGTGCTTGAGTTGTGACAAAGCCAATTGTCAACGTGTCATAATATTTTATTGATGATGCTGAGGCTAAAATATTTGTTGTGTTAATGGAGCTCGTCATTCATTATCTATGACGAGTTTTTGCTATTTTTTTCTCTCTGAATTTGTGGTTCTATTCATTAAATGAATTAATGAATTTACCTTTCAAAAAAAAAAGTTAATTCCATATCAAATGTTGCTAAATTATAGTTGGGATTTTAAATATGTTAAAAATTTTAAATATGCTTCATTTTCGATTCGAATTTCCATTTAATGTTTAAATTAATGATTAAGTTAATAGAATGAATCATCTGATATAATATCGATACCTAAAGAACTCAATCAAAATGTTTTAAAGTTTGAAGACGAGTTTAGAATTTAAATCATAGTTTGGGGACTACTGATTGAATTAACCCAAATTATAATTTAATAACATGATCAACATGTAGCAACAAGAGGCCATTATCGAACGTGCAGAGCATCATCCTAATAATATGCTAACTAAATTTTCTCATTGTCTTTTTTCGGGATAATTTTGCATGCCAAGTCATTAGCCATAATAATAGGATTAATTCAACTAGAAGTCCCAAAATTATATGTCAAAATTTGATTTGATCCCATAATTTCAAAATATTCTTATTAAATCCTCAAACTAAAATTTTGTTCCTATGAAGTCCTTTTTTTGTCAATCTAATCACCAACTTTGGCATTAGATACCATATCGGATCTGACACAATTTATTTTTAAGCAATTAGGGATTCATAAAGATTCTTTAAACAATTGAAATGATATTTTAGTTTTAGGATCAAATTGGGATGTTTGGAAGTTTGTGGACCAATTTAAAATTTGACCATGATTTGGGGATGTTTACCCTTAATGATAAATAGAAAACTTATCAAGAAAAAGAAGGAAAATGTTAACATATGCTACAAGTCCCTATAGTCTTCATACATTTGAAATTTAGTCCTCTTTTATTTCAAGGAATTTAACATTCTACTTTTCAGATTAAAAAAGCAAGTCTAGTTGTTAATACCGTTAAATTCAAGTTAATTACAATGTTAATTTTCTATCACATGACTAACAAGTGAGTATTTTTATTATTATTTTAAAACATTGCGCCATAGAATTCACCAGAAGAATTTTAAAGGTTTGAACAATTAGACTTGAATTTTGAAATATAAAAAAATAGAAAGATTAAATTCGAAATATATAAAAAGTATAAGAAGTTGATGCAAAATTTAACCAAAAAAATCAAACAACAAAACTCTAAGGATAGAGCTAGAAAGTAGAAGGATCTAACTAATTTCTTAGCTTGTCCTCATAATCCGCATAACATTCACACGGCTGCAACACAAATGATTGGTACAAGCTTGGAATTAGTTACAAGTCCAGTGCATAGCCCAAAACAGATTACATTTTTGGTGTTCATCCATTCCACCCTTTATAAAATAACACAAATTAATCCGCTTTATTTACTAATCGGAGCATCGACATGGCTGCATCGGAGGAGAGAGAGAGGACTCTACCGAAATTTGGGGAATGGGACGTGAACGATCCGGCTACGTCCGAAGGATTCACGGTGATTTTCGCAAAGGCGAGCGACGAGAAGAAAGCGGCGAAGATGACCGGGAGTATACCTTCGAAGAAGAGGTCTCAAAATTCGAATTCGACTAAGCAACCCGAAAAGAAGAACTGGTTTTGTTGCATGTCTGCATGATGATGTCCATTTTTCCCTCTGTACTGTGTGCCCCCATGTATATGGCATTGCTAACTAATATTGTATACAATGTCATTGCTCAAACATTATATATGTCATAATCGGTATACTTGATGGGTCTAAATTGAAATATCTAATGTTGTAAGAAACCAGAAAAAAAATAACATAAATTAATTGCTCATTAATTTCTTTGTCAAATAGTCTACCATATATTATGATGAAACTAATGCGTTGGGCTTAGCCCTTTCTCTCTCTTTTTTCCCTCTCCGGCAACCCCCTTTGTTTGGTGCTACTATCTCTTTGGCCCCCATCAGATGGAGCTGGACGGAGGTTTTGTTGCACCAGCCTATTTGATTGGTGGTTGAAGTCGTTATGATAGGCTCGTGGACTCTTCCTCCGTTACCAGCTCCATTGTGACTGACATTACTTTTTGTTGTTGTGGCATGGTCTCCTTCCGGGAGCGTCACATGGCAACGACGAGTATATCCGTCGCCTTCGCTTTTGACTTTCCCGACATTTCCTGACACTCTCGTGATTTTTAGAAGCTAGGGGTTTTGTTGAGGCTGCGCTTCCTTAAGCCCACGTGCTTTCATATGTTTTTGTTTCGTCTTGATCCCTTTGTAGTGTTGCCTATTTTGTTTATGTTCATAGGTTCTTCTTTGACCTAAACAATAATATAGTAATATCATGTCTTTTCTTTTGAAAAATAATAGGTGTTTTCGACCCAAAACAGCACATGATTTTTGTCTTTTCTTACTTTACACCATACCTTTAATTATGGCTAAAATTGTAGTGGAGATAGATGTCATGTCCCAATACATGCATCTAAAAGTATGTACTAGTAAAATTTTATGGGGAGTTAAAACTGGACAAGAACATGTCACAATAAACTTAACTACAGCCATTTTATATCTTTATTATCCTACTATGCATTGCCAAATATTCCAAAATATTACTTCATCAATCATCACATTGCATGAGATCTAATTAAGGTCCATACTGAGTAAAACATTCAGTCATCGTGGTCCATGCAGAGTACGAGGAAGGGCCATGTTCATCACTATCAGCTTGCGCCATGTTTGTTCCATAATCATGGTGTTGCAGGGGCAATGGCACGGTAATGTTATTATTTTGAGCAACGTATGAGGAAAGGGCTTGTTCTTCAGCTCTTTGTTCGAACACTCTTAACGATGTTGCCTTTCTATAAATCTTACAAAGTACTATGTCCTCCTGGTTTCAGACAAAAGTACATATATAAATACATTTATGTATATATGTTTGTTTGTTTGTGAACTGTGTTATGACATAAGTAAATTAGTTAATTCAGTTGATGAACAGATTGTTTGTACCCTAAGAATGGAGGTGTCGGAGAGCCTGTACTCGTTCATGACCCAATCGGTTCTGTTCCCATTCGGTGCTTTCCCTGTGTAGAAGACCAAAGTTTTTCTAAGACCCATGATGATTTTAGGCTCAGTGAGACGCCTGATTTGACGGTCGGAACCAGTTGCCTTCCAATACCCTCTCTCGGTGGTCCTGTTGGGCTTTTTACCACCATGACCACTCCTTGTGTCTCTTTGCA
This sequence comes from Gossypium raimondii, assembly GCF_025698545.1. Lineage (NCBI taxonomy): Eukaryota > Viridiplantae > Streptophyta > Magnoliopsida > Malvales > Malvaceae > Gossypium > Gossypium raimondii. The sequence continues at coordinate 237,387 of NC_068566.1, forward strand.
CAAAAAAGTACCACTCTCTCTCCCCTATCTTTGCCATACCTGCTCACCACATTCCCCACAATCCCAAAACAAAAGTAAGTAGTTGTAATATCTTTGGTACAATAAAGGGGAAATGCTTTATTACTAAGGAAATGAGAAAAAAAAACACAATGATAAACACTCTAGGCATAATACACCATCTGTTTGAGCATCCGAGACCAACCTCTTGTCAACAAAGTTCTTAAGTATTCGTGTTTGGGTTTCACTCTCTGTAAACTATATGTGGGTCTTATCTAGAGTTATTTTGATCTACATTATGTTTAACTTATGCTTTGTAATGATTAATTTTACTTAAAGCAATTCAGCTTGTGAATGAATTTGATTGCACTAGCACCTCTTTTGAAAAAATAATTTTGAATGTAGTTACTCAAGACAATTACGAGAAATGATTTTAAAAAGTATCTCGTCTAAATTTAGTTATATCGAGACTATCTTGGAATGCTTGCATATGATACATTTGGTTCAAAAACAATAATATTACACAGAAGGCCTTCAAAAACGATAAAATTATACTTAAGCTCTTTTAAAATTATAATATTATAAATTAATATAATTCGAGAAATTTTATAATTTAATTTTAACCCTTTAAAATAATTTTTAGCTTCGCTTTTGACAAGTGTAGCAAGAAAAATATAACAAATATAATTAGATATACAACTAAGAAATGTTACTAATAATATAGTATTGTTGTTAATGCATTCGAGTGTGTTAAACTGCATTATTCTCTTATTTATAGGTTAACGAGAGACTATAAGTAATTCTAATTATTGTATGAAAAATGACAGAACAAATTTAAGACAGAAAATGTAGTGTGTTTAAATACCTGGCAAATCCCAAGGGTAATGATTATAAATATTAAGAAAACCGATGATGTCGCAATACAGGTTTTTACCCAGAACAGTTTCCTTGAGGTAATAGTTGACAAGCTCTTCTTCAGTAGGGTGGAATCGAAATCCTGGTAATATGATCTCTGGAGAAATTATATTTTCCATATTGAAAACAACTAAGAGGTACTCAAAAGCTCAGGTTTCTTCGATGGTATTTATAGCCGGACAGGGTCGAATCATAGACCCAATCCTTCCAAATTCAATGGAATATTTTGAACCAGTAAAATGGTTTCCAGCTGTGGTTTTTGATGTCGATGGTAAACTGACAAAGAAATGTCTGCTTGATTTAATTTGTGTTGGCTTAACGTAATTTCCAGGTTCTTACATATAGTACTTTTAGAGGTCAATTATGTGTGCATGTTGGTGAGGGTTAAATTGCCTGGAAGTATATTAATGGAAATAGGATCTTGGACCATCTGGTCTAAAACGGACATGATTCCTGTCGATTTTCATAGTGAATACAACCAATTTTCATTTTCATAAATTGATGTTTCCAATTTAACTTTTAATAGAAATCACGTGCCTGCCCCAGTTGTTGCCTCACTCAGTTCCCCTTTTGTGGATATGTTCAACGATCAGATTGTCTTGCTGTTGGTCTTGGAAAATAGATCTAGTCAAAATTAGGGTAATTTATATTTTGGTCATTGAATTATTCAAATATTTTCATTTAAGTCACTAGGTTGTTAAAATGGTTATTGTATGGCATTTTATGTTTGCACTACCTGCACCAATCGAAAGCTCTCTTTCCCATTCTCTTCTACAAGTTAGCTTTTTTTCATGAAACAGCTTTGGACATCACGAGTTTACTAATCAAAGTCCAAACAACTTTCTTCTATGATATTCGACACTGACCATCCAATTGACTTAGATCTAAGGTATGTTCTTTTACTTGTCGATGAATATTGACTCATCGTACCAAACGTCAAATCGTCACTTGGAGCTCACTAGCCGGACTTCAAAACTAACAGCCTAATGACTTGAATAAAAACTTTTGAATAGTTTAGTGATCATTTTATAACTTTTTAAAGATGAGGTACCAAAACATAAACTTACTAATAGTTGAGTGACATTGAGTGTAATTTACCCTTTAAATTATGTGAATTTTTTTTATGTATTATTAATTTATATCATATAAAAATTAAGGGTGGGATCCACTTACATAGTGTAAAAACTAAACTTATTTTACATGCTTCCGTAATTATTTATATGATTAATATTTTAATGATCCAACAATTGAAATTATCAAATACAATTATACTTGTCATACATGTAAGTTTTCGAACCAATCCGATATCTCTATAAATGTTTGAAATTCTTTTACATAAACAAATAGTTAGAAGTTTTAAATTTACATCACATTTGACATGCATGATCTACAGGAATATACCATGAAAATAGTTGATAAAGTCTTAGCTCAGTTGATATTAACATTGTTACCAGTACAGGAGAACGTGGGTTCAAGTGCGTTTATTCTCTTATTTAAGAGTTGAGAGAGATTATGGGTAGTTCTACGCTTTATATCAAAAAAAAATGTTGTTTATATAAAACTATTAAATGTTAAATAAAAATATATAATTTAAAAAAACATAAAATAATATAAACTAATTTAAACAAATTTAAATCCAACATTTATAAACATAAACGAGTCTAAACAAAATTTTAACAACTATATTTTAAACTGGTCAAAGGTAAACAACCAAATCTACATACTCCGCCCACCACTTCTAATCTAAATCTACCACTCATTATTTATTCTCATAAACTTGAATCCCTTTTGACCAAAATTCGTAAATTGAGTCTTGGTTCAGTTAGCATCAACATTATTGTCAGTGCATGAGAACGTGGGTTTGAGTATGCTAAAACACGTTATCCTCCTACTTATGAGTTGGATAAAAATATTAATGCCACGTGGCAGGTATAGGTGAGTGAGGGCAACACGAATCTTCTTCTATATTAGAAAATAGAACAAGTCCACAAGTGGCATGCGGGGTATGGACCACTCAATCAGATTTCTTTTATTAAAGTTTTTGGGGTCCTTTTTTCTTTTGTTTTTTCATACATTAATTTCATATGTATCAACTTTTTGCTTACATAAAAGTCATCATAAATTATTGCAAAGAATGGGTTGAAGAAAATATCGAAAATGGTAGTTAGATAATTTTAAATTATAAGTTACATTTTACTTAAATTTTTTATAATGTATATTTATTTAAAATAGTAAAAATAACGAATCTTATTATTTGACCTAAAGACTGTACTTCTGTGATCAAATTTATAGAAGTACATGTGTGAGTGAATTTAAGGTTCTATCATATTAAAATAAAAGTAGTGAAAATAAAACTCAACTCAAAATTAAAATTAAAAAATTCGTAAAAATTCAAAAATATCCGATCAAACTCAAACTCACTCATACTAGGGATATAATTGCAAGGTTAATTAGGTATTATTTCCCCTATCATTTATTAATTTTATTTTCAATAAAGATGAGTGCATATAATTCATTAAGTTCACGATGTAATATTTGATGCACTGTTCATAAATTTTGTATATGGTAAAATAACACGTCACCACTGTATAATGAGAAATTATTTTATGGACATTTCTCGCTACATCATCTATGGACCCTTTCGAATTATTTAATGACATTTCAACAATTTTTTCTGAGCCATTGATACATAATTTTGGTAATTTTTTTACCCCGAACCTCAAACACAGAACCTAAAACCCTAACCTTGAAACTTAAACCCTAAATCCCAAACTCGAACTTTGAACTTGAAACCCAAAACCTTGAACTCAAACCATGAATTCTTGAAACCCTGATCTTGAACCATGTACCTTGTTCAAGATTTAGGATCGGGGTTTGAGGTTTAAAGTTCAAGTTCAGAGTTTAAGGTTTAAGGTTCAAGGTTCAGGATAAAAAATTACCAAAATTATGTATTAACGACATGGAAAAACTTATTGAAATATCTTTAAATGATTCGAAAAGGACCATAAATAATGTGGTGGGAAGGGTCCATAAAATAATTTAAACTAACAAGGGAGTTAAAAATATAAACAATTAACTTTATTTAAATATAATCAACTGTTGATTATAATTATTATACCTATATCATGATTGGAAGATATTTGATTTAGGGTTTTCTAAATTATAGGGAAAAAAAGGGAATTATCTTAATCCAAAGTTACTTTTCTTGATTTGTATTAATATTTGTGTAATTAAATTTTATTAGAACATTCAATTTAGTGGTACGATTTTTCAAAGTTATATAATTATGAGTTTTGGACAAGTTAGGACTGATTTGAAATCTCCCATTTTTGGCCTGTACTAAAAAGTATAATGCTTAGGTCTTAGCCGCCCGCAGCTGTGCTCAAAAATTTATTTATAGGTCCTCTAATTTTTTTTATTTTACTTAAGAGGTCAAATTATTATTTATTAATATTGTTTAAGATTCATACACGAATTGCATGTTACGTATTTTAAGTTTACAAAAAGACTTTACTGAGAGCTCAAATATTTGCGCAAAGTGAGAATGAGGTTTGCGTGGTTATGCATGGTTAGACTCGAGCCTATAGCCCTATACCATATAGCATAGAGAACATTTACGTACATGTTTCACTTTTTGAAGAATTTTTTAAATTTTAAAATTTAAGTCCAACTGTTAATATAATTTTTTTAATTAATTTCAAGTTCATTACGGACGTCAATTTTAATTTACATGATTTTTTATTTTAAAATATCACATCAATAATTTTAATAAAAAATTAACCGTATTAATAATTAAATCTGAATTTTAGACGAGATATATTCGTTTTTGCTTTTTTATCCTTTTTTTTTTTTGTGATGAAAACACACGAAAATGATTTTCTGTTTTGTTTTTTAATCAATCGCATTATTGACTAGAAATAGTTGGTCTTTCCAAATTGGCAGTATTCTTCTTCTTCTTCAGTGACTTCAACTTTTTTGCTTTAACCATTAATGACTTGACTGAACTGGAGTAGTTTGATGATGATACATACATTCCTACAATAATAATACCATTACTGGATGTATAATTTGTTTAATACTCGAATTTGACACTTTCTTAGTATAATGATAAATTTAGTGTTAATTATGAATTCGTATAATTTTACGTTTAGTCTGTCAAATATAATTCGATGCATGTGGTTTAATTCGATTTTAGTGTTTACTTTTTATTAATTTTCGAGTAAAATATCGTATCTTAGTTTTATTCGAATGTTAGTGTCTTATTGGTATGTATTTGCATTTTATTTTTTTTTATACTTAGTTTTTATATGATTTAGGAATTTATAAGTAAATGTTTCGTTACTTAAATTAGGTGTATAAGAGCATTTGGGATGAAAGTTTGAAGACAAAAGGAGTGAAATTAGACAGAAATGCAGAGAATTTGAAGAGTACAAGTGAGCCACGGCTCAAAAACACCGTGCCCCACGGCCAAGTCTAGATAGCGCCACATCATCACTCCACCACCATCCTTTATCTTTATTTAACAAATAAAGGATTCGACTTTACTCACTGTTATTTACAGGCTCATTTTTAAGCTCGACAACAGTAGAAATTAAAATTACAATTATAGACCTTACTTGTTGACTGGTCTCCATGGGCTGCAAAGACAATAGATCATTGTCTTGCAAAATATGTTCTTAATTTTCCTCATTTTTTTTCATTGCATTTTGTTATTTTATTATTTTATTATTTTATAGACATGGATTTTTTTTTTTGGAACAATAGTAGAGGTGATTATGGGTTGTGTCGGGCTTCAATAAAATTTTGTTTAAATTCGGTCTAAATAAAAATGTTAAAACTAAAATTCGGTCCAGCCCATCCGTATTAATTTTTTATATTATTATTTTTATATAAAAAGAATTTTAAAAATACAATATATTAAATACACTAAAAATACTAAAATAAATGTTTCCCAATAAATACACCTCCAAAATAATAGCAAAATTAATAATAAAACAAAAGCTTTACAATATTCAAACAAATAAAATAAAATAGTTACAATATAATAGTGAAACAACAACAAAACATCGAAAACAACATCAAAAAGTAGCAAGTTTTTTTTTTCTTTTTGCAAATTCGGGTCGAAATGAGCTCGGGCAAAAAAAAGCTTACCCGAGGCCTCATTTTTTGCCTCAACCCATTTTACGCCTATACTTTTACCTAAACCCTCTCATTTTTCGGGCAAGTTTTTTGGCCCAGGCCATGATCAGGTCTAAGCAATAGTGTGATGAGTTTTCAATGAAAACGAAAGGGCTAATTACACCAGGACTTCTAAAAATTGTTGTTTAGATTTTATGTTAGTCCTCAAACTTTAAAGTGCTTCGATTGGACTTCAAAATATCAGTATTGTATCAATTAGGACTTCCGTCAACCTAGCCGTTAATTTTGTACCAATCACACGGACAACTTGGATCTAGCTCGTTAAAACAAAGAAATGTCCCTCCTAAATTTTAGTGACACTATTTCTTAACTCATCAAATTCAAGTTGTCTATATAGTAGATATACGTACTTAAAATTTGATCCATATATTTTAAATATACTCAACATCATATCTGAGTTGGCATTTAGCGATAACTAGATTGATGGGAAGGATATGACTGATACGACATTTATGCTTGGAGGATTTAATTAAAACGTTTTAGGGACCAGTTTAAGATCTGGGCATAATTTGAGGGCATCAGGTAAAATTAACCAAAAAACGAAAAGTTTGCTTTAAAATTGGGCCCTGATATAAAACACAATTGGGCCCTAAAATGAAATTGGATTTAAACATAACGAAACCCACTGCACTGCGCTTCATATTCATTTTCTTCTTCCTCCTTTCGGCTTTTAATCTTAAAAACCCTGCAAAACCCTAATTCGCCAAATCCCACTCGAAGAAGAAGAAAAAAAAAATGGGGAAAATCCCACCTTCGTTTCGTCCAGCAATATCGAATTCCCTCACTAGAAAGCTCCCTTTAGAGCCCCCAACCTCAATCCCCCATCACTCTCCCGAGAAAACCACCAAGAAAAAACCACCCCAACATCCTAAGAAACCCCAAGCTTCCGGCAAAGCCGAAGCCTTATTCAAATCTCCAGACCTTTCCTCCGCCAAGAAAGTCTTCAATTACATCGTTGCCACAACGAAATCTTCACCCGATCTTCGTTTCCACAACACGCTCTTACAATCCTACGCTTCAATCTCCACCCTCAATGATTCAATTTCCCTTCTTCACCACATGATCAAAACCCAACCTTCGTTTTCACCCGACCGATCAACTTACCACGTCTTGCTCTCACAATCTTGCAAAGCACCCGATTCCTCCCTCTCCGCCGTTAACCAAATCCTCAACCTAATGGTCAATAACGGGCTAAAACCTAATCAGGTCACCACCGATATTGCTATCCGGTCGCTTTGTGAAGTTGGGCGTATTGATCATGCTGTTGAATTGGTAAAAGAACTTTCTTTAAAACAATCTCCGCCTGATAATTATACGTTCAATTTGCTTGTTAAGAATTTATGCAAGTGTAGAACTTTAAGTACGGTTTACAGTTTTATTGATCATATGAAGAGTTCTTTTGGTATAAAACCTGATCTTGTTACTTATACCATATTGATTGATAATGTTTGTAATTCAAAGAATTTACGTGAGGCAATGAGATTGGTTGGTGTGCTTAATGATTCAGGGTTTAAACCAGATTGTTTTGTTTATAATACTATTATGAAAGGGTATTGTATGTTAAGTAAAGGGAGTGAAGCAATAGAGGTTTATAAGAAAATGAAAGAAGAAGGCATCGAACCCGATCTCGTGACATATAACACTTTGATTTTTGGGTTATCGAAATCCGGGAGAGTAAAAGAAGCTAAGAAGTATTTAGATATTTTAGTCGAATCGGGTCATTTCCCGGATGCCGTTACATACACTTCACTGATGAATGGAATGTGTAGAGAAGGGAATGCATTAGGTGCAATGGTTTTGTTGGAGGAGATGGAAAGAAAGGGCTGTACACCGAATTCATGCACTTACAATACGCTGCTTCACGGGTTATGCAAGTGTAGATTGATGGAGAAAGGAATGGACTTGTATGGGGCAATGAAATTGGCTGGGATGAAGCTCGAGACTGCTTCGTATGCTACTCTTGTGAGAGCGCTTTGTCGTGAAGGCAGGGTTGCAGAGGCATACGAAGTGTTTGATTATGCCGTTGAGAGTAAGAGTTTAACCGATGTTGCAGCTTACTCAACATTAGAGGTTACCCTTAAGTGGCTAAAGAAAGCTAGAGAACAAGGGCTAGCTGTTTGACTGGTATCTCCTTTATTTGTATATCAGTCTCTCTAATTTGTAGTTCTTGTTGATCATTACAATTTTGATGCCTTTTTTATGAATAAAATGAGCCTATTTTTTATATGGCAAAATTAGCTTGTGACTTCATAGGGTAAATACTTATTTTGGTATCTGAACTTGTCTTCAAGGTTCATTTTGGTACCTAATCTTTTTTTTGGGGGGTCCAATTAGGTACCTAAACTTGGCCTCAAGGTTCAATTTGATACTTAAACTTGGTCCAAGTAGGTACCTGAACTTGGCTTTATAGTTAAGATATGCCATTTGAACCAAGCAGCCAAGTTGAACCCAAAAAAGAAGTTTAGGTACCAAATTGAACCTTGAAGCCAAGTTCAAGTATAAAAAATGCATATTTACCCGACATCATAATATCTATCACTGCAAGTGCATTGTTGTTTGTATGGTTCACCATTTGTCAAAGTAGGTCCTGTTTTTGGTTCACCATTTTGTCTAATTTCATGGTTCATAGTCATGGAAACATGTAATCCGTCTTCTTCCATGTTATTTCATGCTGTGTTCCTTCAATGGGAGGATGAATATATATATATATATATATATGCTTTTGTCGTATTATTTGATCGTATGAACCAGGATCATGCATTAACAAGCAATTATCATGTTCTATATGTTGTTAGGCCCGTACGTATTGCTAGGTACATTTATTTGTAATCTTTGACCAATAAAACATACTGACAAAATTGAAGACCAAAAAAGTAAAAAAGAGAGAATATAATGAGACATCTGTGGATTTGGTAATCTTCAGGCACATGGAGAGCTTGTGCCTTGTTGTGGTATATGTTGGCCATACATTTAAGGTTGTTTACCTACATCAAAATGTACACTAGATTGATGTCCTATGCTATTGAACATTTTACAGGGAAGACGAGATTTTGCTTAAATAAATTATTGAACAGGGGGGTGGGGGGAGGCAGTACAATGCATTCGGTAACTAATGTGGCATTAATTTATGGCTAGGATACGGGAAGTAATGGGGGACAAGGGGAATCCCTCGGCCATGAATGGAGCATGTGATTTATTCTATTTAAATTTGTTTCTTCTTTTAAGTTAAATGTAGGATGTGCTTCATGGTTAATTGTACATAATTTTGATTGATATAATCACTAATTTATGTACACATTTTGTCCAGTTTTATTATATATAAGCTGAAGTTTTTTTTATATATTCCTTTTGATTTTTTTTATTTTTCATTTATTTTTTTGAATCAGGACTAAATTGATAGAGTATGTAAACATTGAGAGTTTAAGTTATTGTTATATCAATCAAAATTATGTACAATTGACAGAAAACATAAATACCGTGATTAAATGTTCATAGTTGCTCACTTTTAAAATGGATTCGATTTTTTTAAGAGGGACCAAATTGGTCAAAATCAAAACTTAGAGGTGTTTTGCCCATTTTTTCAAAATAAATAAAAACTAGCGTCTTCTTCGACAAGCAGTCTCTGTTTCACCGTAACAACCTACAAGTTGAACAGCCTTCAATTTTCATTGCACGTCTAGTGACGCCCTAGATTCTTTTGCCTTAGGGAATCACCTCCCACAATTCCTCCTGTTTCTTATTCTAATATAAACCCCGTATCGTTTGCCAGCCTTGAATGTTCTTAAACTAATTTAAAGGACCATAAATAAAACTCTGGTCGGAAAACAAGGCTAATATCACACTAATGATTGAACAGGCAATACAACATACGGTTCACACCCCTTGTTCCACTTGTTTACATTACAATCACTTGGAACTTAACATTAAAATAAAACATAAATGGTTAGAGGTTGTAGGCTACAAATGCTACAAGGATCTGCTAATTGCAGGCTAATCCCTGTCTCCATCACATGGTCAATGATTAGACTTTGGCCACATATTACTTTCTTTATAAATATATAGAAGAGTCATGTCTGTTTAGAGCACCTTCTCCTGTGAAAAAACATGGCAAACTTGTCTGTAATTCATGGTGTGAATGTTCCTGTTAGATCCATTAGTTTGCCATCCAGGTTGCAGCTTAATTCGATCGAAACTGAGCTGAATGAGCTTAAAACGTTCGGTGTATTGCCGGGTTTACAACCAAGTCACGGCAGTGGCGAGACGGGTTTCACTAGGCTTGCAAAGTTGTATACCAACATTGTGGAAATCATTCAATCTCCACTCACTCACAAAGCACTTCACCATCAGCAAAACGTGGTAAAACTGATAGAGGAAGCACTCGACGACTCGGTCGGACTACTAGATGCATGTAGCACCGCCAAAGACTTAATTACGACGATGAAACAACAAGTACAAGACCTTCAATCAGCTTTACGTCGGAAAGGCCGTGATTCGAGTATCGGATCCGATATCCTTGCTTATATCAACTTCAGAAAGAAATTCAAAAAGAGCATCGGTAAAAGCCTTAGAGCACTAAAGAGATTAGAATGCAACAATGTCAATGGTACAACATTTCATTGCCATGTAGTAAAGCTGTTAAACTCATTGAAACAGTCCAATGCCGTTACGATATCGATGTTCGAGTCGATGTTGTCGTTTCTTTCGATGCCGATAATGAAAACGAAGGCTGGTGGTTGGTCTTTGATTTCGAAATTGTTATCAGATGGTAGAAATCAAAAGGGTTTTAATGAAGTGGGGACTGTGGACTTTACTTTGTATAGACTCCATGGACGAGTTCGAAAAAACGATGCCAAGATCGATACACATGTAGAATTAAGGAGATTAGAGACACTTTGTGCAACTATTGAAGGTTTTGAAGATGGTTTAGATTGCTTGTTTAGATGTTTTATTAAAATTAGAGTTTCTTTACTTAACATGCTTACACCTTGAAGATTACTATTGTATGTCATTTTTCATGGCATCTATATTGTACATGTTCATGAACTAGATTTTTTAAGAGAATTGTATAAAGTAGATCCACACAAGCAATCCATGTATGTATGTATGTATGTATGCATGCATGCATGGAAAATGATGTGAAAATTATTGTGGGTTCTCCATGGTTACAAATCATGCTAATTAATGAGAATTTTTTACAAATATTTTGGTAAACAGATTTAAATAACAATATATTTTTATTCATTTTTGGATTTAAGTCGGGTTTCGACGGGTTGATTTGTGAATTTAGGGTTTGACTTTTATTTATTTTATATTTTTTAAAATTTTAATTTTTTATATTTGAACTAGATTTGGATTTATTGATTAGTGGATTTAGGGTTTGGCTTTTTTTATTTGAGTCAAGAATTTTGGCCCCAAAACATTAAAGACCAATTTTATTGGTTTTTTTATTGATTTAACAGGTTCTCGATATATAGTTCAATCGCAATTCAAAATACTTCATAGTTCAATCAATCTAATTTCTCTCTCCAAATCAATACCCCAATCGGTCTGATCCGAATCATGGTTTCCACTCTTCAATAGTTTGAATAGGTGCTTTTAGTGTCACAGGCTGCCGCGAATCAAAGCTTGTGGCGAATGCACACAGAACGTCCCATAAAGGTCAATCGGTTAAATGGGGCTTATTCGACCCACTTGAATTGACTATATTCATGAAACATATAACAAAAACTCATCTACTTGAAGCGTTGGTGACCCAATGAAACACTCCAGTAGAATTATAGTTACTAACACAATTATTGTAAATCTTAAGGGATAAAGATGTATAGAGTTCAAATCCTTTAGAACTCTTATCTTGTAGATAAACACTAATCTTAACCGTCGATGTAATTCGATTTGAACCGTTGGATCAGGAATTGCTCAACTATAACTAGAGGCATCCCCATCATTTGTAATCATCAATTATATTCTATTCTTGAGTTAACAAATATATTACTTTCATTACTCTTTTCTCTTTCGAATTGGCTTCCTCTTTGTTTCGGTACTTTAGATAATTTCTACGAGAATTCTCATTCTTCAATAGTAAAACTAACTTTAACGAATTTAAACACAAAAAATTACTTAAAACCGTACGATTTGCCAAACCAAAGTTGTCCCAAGACACTAGGCTTTGTCCTCTTTACCTTATCAACGTGACATACTACAACACTTAACAACAACATTGACTTAGGATTAGTACTGTGATGGCTGTTTTTAATTGTCTACCATTTTCATTAAACATGAAAAAAAAAAGGAAAAATCTTTATTATAATTTTCAAAGACTCAAGTCAAGAAGAAAACTATGAGAAAAAAAAACCTTTCTCACTAAGAAAAAACCCCATATGTCATGGTCAACAAAGTAAGAAACTTTAAAAAAAAAAAAAAACAACCAAAGTTACAAACTTTATTTTTTAATCTTATCTTATCTTATCTATAATTAAAGTTACAAAATTGAAAGCTTTAGTCATACTATCTTTACTTGGTTACCATATTTGTATAGCACCTGTCCTTATAAGAGAGCAATACGTGTTGCCTCCAACATCTAAACAAGTTGATTCATATAAAAACCACTCGTGCGTGTGACCAATTATTGCTATAATCAAAACTTATAGGTTTATATAATTTTAATCTAACAGATCTGGATTGCAATCTCAAGAAATAATAATTTTGTGTTAGACAAACCAGGTAATCCAATATATTTATAAAGTGAGGCAGCTGAAGTTGAAAAAATATGGTCTAGGGTTCTGGATAATGCGGCAGCTAAGGAGGCAAGACAGGTGATGACTCTTTAGGGTCTATGCATAACCAAACACACATATACGACAAAGTAACAACACAGCTCATTCATATTTGATGTTCCAACCATATATTGGGATAAAAAGATGCTATAATATTTGAGCCATGCCGGTGAATGATGTGACAAGTTATCCGTATTACGAGGGGAATCCCGTTGTGGTTCACATGATGGTGACATTACCCATTATGTATCTATTTAAACCATATCAAGTTGAAGCTTTGAAAACAGATCAAAATGGCTACCAAATACCATGTTAGATCAATTAGCTTGCCTTCAAGATCACATCCCACCACTCTTAGAATAGAAGATGAGCTCAAAAGGCTCAAAACATCGGAACCATCGGCTTTATCGGCAACAGAGTCGATATCTGCAGGTCTTTCGGGACTGGGAGACTTGTATCAATGCATGGATGAGCTTCTCAACATGTCTTCAACACAACAAGTACTGTCCATGTACCGACATGAGAAATGTATAGATGAGTTGTTGGATGGATATGTAAAGCTTTTGGACATTTGTGGGATTGCAAGGGATTACATGTTTCAAATCAAGGAACATGTTCATGCTCTTCAATCTGCACTTAGAAGAAGGAAAGGAGATTCAAGTATTGAAAATAGTATCTCTCAGTACACTCATTTGAGGAAACAAATGAAGAAAAACGCAAAGAAATTGATCATGGAATTGAAGCAAATGGACAATGACAACAACAACAACAACAACAAACTCGAAGCCTTGTCGTTTTTGGACCGTGATCATCATTTCTTCGCAGTGATTCGAGTTTTAAGACAAGTTAATGTAATAAGTTCATCTTTGTTCCAATCCTTGTTCACCTATTTGTCAGCACCAATTCCCTCAAGATGGTCTCTAGTGGCAAAATGGATGCATAAAGGTACAATATCATGCGAAGAGAAGCAAGACATTGTTAACGAACTCGAAAGCGTGGATGCCGCGATTTGTCGACGTATTTTCGATGTTCAAATCACACATAAAAGATTAGTGGCTTTGGAGAGTAGCATCGAAGGCGTCGAGAACCGTCTCGAATGTGTTTTTAGGCACATAATTAAAGCAAGAGCCTCTCTTTTGAACATCATTTCACAATAAGTTATCTCTATAATGCCAAACCACTCAGGCATCCAAGTTTTAGTGGATCCAATTTCAATCCATGAATCTGTACATCATACAACAATTTGTATAGCTATAAATGAAGTATAAATTTAAGTTCTGCAATTCTCTTCTTTATCTTAAAATTATTGGTTCATTGAAGCATTATATGAAATGAAATCCTTGATAATTATGCAATGCCTTTGGAACTAAAATCCGTAACCAGCACTTTTTATAAAGGCTGTGATGATATATACATTGGTCCACAAATTTTGGCTTTGACAGCTTTGACAAAATCATGAACTAATTATATGTGCTCAATTATTTCACAAGAAACCTATAACCCTTTTTCTCTTTTTCTGTCATACACTTTTACTATATTCAAGTAAAGGGTTATTGGCATTGAGTGCAGTACCTCCACGTGTCACAAGGATAGTAGGATTTACAAGTTCTATATATGCTTTATGTTGATTACCTTTTACTCAAACTGTCCAAGGCTCTTTATTCTATAAGATATGGCATATCAGTTTAGATCATAAAACACTCAGTACCCTTTTCTCAAAAGAAAAAAATTAAACCCTTTTAATAAAGTATAATATTGTAATTTATTTGGGTTTTTTTCGGAGCTAAGAGGGAAAATTCCGAAAAAAACCCGAGTTAAAACCAAACATAAAACTCCCAATAGACTACACTTAAAAGATTTGCGTCGAAAGAAAGTCGATTCCTCAACAAATATCTGTTTTTATTTCTAACAAGATAGATATGTGAATGTAGTAGGATTCATGAACATATTATCTGTACAAAACATCATAATATATGAAGTAGAAGACTCGTGTCTTACTCTGGCAAGTACCTGCTAGCAAAGCCTGGTAGGGAACATAAAAAGATGAGGTACATCAATTATTTAAAAACCACCTTCTATTAAATTGCTTTTTAAGTAGCTTTGGAGTTTGGATGGATGGCCATATTTTTCCTTTAAAAATCAAGGTCGGCGTTTGATGGTGGTGATGGTGCATTATTAGATGATGGACAAATGCATAGGGGTATGCAAAAAAAACAAAATCCAAAAGTCAGATGCACCGTATCCAAATCAATGAACTCTGGGATTTTATTAAATATGACAAGTTTATCATTGTAAGTCATTCCTATAGGAAAATTCCATATTATCTTCACATGCCTTCCACATTGGTACGTGGACCTACTGTGATTACTTCCACACCGAAGTTGGTATAAATATATGATAATGGATTATTGAACTTACATTTCATCTTTGTTTGAGTCTTGAATGAAAAAGAGTGACAATGGCTGCTTTCTCCACAAAGTTAGCGAAAAAACACGGTCTCCGGTCCGTCAGCTTCCCTGCTAGCTCACATCCGAGCACACTTAGATTGGAAGAGGAGCTGAATAAGCGTGGGTCTCGGCACGGTGCTTCATCGTCCAACGGTGAAACACTTTGCACTGGTTTATTTGGTCTAGCAGAATTGTATATATGCATAGAGGATCTTTTAAATTTGCCACTCACTCAACAAGCTTTAGCTCAACATCACAATGAACAATGGCAAAATGCATTGCTAGATTGTTCATTAAAGCAATTGGATCTATGTAGTAACACGAAGGATGCCGTTTCTTCAATGAAACAAAGTGTTCGAGAGCTTCAATCGGCTCTCCGACGAAGCAAAGCCGGAGAGCAAAGCATTGAAACCAATATTAATAGTTACATTACCACTAGGAAGATTATGAAAAAAGAAATCGCGAATTCACTTGCATCATTGAAGCGAATGGACAACATATTCGGAGATTTTCCTCAGTTAGAACAACACCATCATCTCGCCGCGGTCATTAGTTTGCTTCGAGAAGCAACCGTGATCACCGCTTCCGTTTTCCACGCCCTTCTTTCATTCCTTTCTCCTTCGTCGCTGAAACCAAAGTCTTCGAAATGGTCATTGGTTTCGAAGTTGGTCCAGAAGGGTTCGACAACATGCAAAGACGAGCGGAAAATGAATGAGTTAGACAGAACTGACATCGCGGTTAGCAACATATTACCGCAGAGCTCGAAAGAAGATTCCGAGGAAACGAAAATCGAATCCGCAATGGTAAATTTGGAATCTTTGGATTCTATCTTTGAAAATCTTGAAGATGGCTTAGAGTGTTTGTTTAGGAGCTTGCTTCATACTAGAGTTTCTTTCCTAAATATACTCTCTCATTAGCAAAACATCATATATATATATATATATATATATATATCCTCCAATCTATTGAGATTTGAGAGGTGGATCAACAACATTGAAATGTATTCTAAAATGTCTTCACTTATGGGACAATATGTACAGCTCTTATTAGTACTTAGGATGCATTTGTACATTTTGTGAGTTCCATTATTAATTCAAGCACTAATTTGTACTTTTATGCCAATCGATTTAATATATGTTGTGTGAAAAGTTTGATCCATTCAAACTTTAGCTTCTGTACAAGAAAATAAAATATGCACTATTTCTCTTTAAGTTTTGTTTTTCCCACTTAGTTATCTAATTTTTTTATCAAAATATATTAAACTATTATTTTATCCCATTTTACTTGAAAACTTGTATGGATCACAATAAGAATGTGCCACGATTTTATTGGTTGATATCATATTTTGAGGTCAAATGAGATTAAATTAATAGTTTAGGTGTCACTTTGATAATAAAAAAGCATAAATATAAAATTGACCCTCAAATTATACCATTTTTCTCACTTAAATACATAAAATTCTTTTTTTGTCAAGAATGGTATATAAACAATTGATTCCTTCTCATTTTACTCCAAAACACTATATCATGTTCATACTAGAAGTCAGATTTTTGTGTAAAATGAGACAAAATTAATAATTTAAGTATTAATTTTACTAGTAAAACTTTAGATACTTAAATGAGAAAATAAGTATAAAATCCCCTTTTAGTCCTTTTAAAATCCAAAGAGTTATAAATTTATATATAATAAAATTTCATCTTGTGATTTAATCTTTCTTAAAGTTATAAAGTTTTAAGCTTGTAATTAAAAAATTACATTTTAGAACTAGATGACGGAAGTGATATAGTTGAAGGGCAATTTTGAATTTAATTGTGGATTTTGAGGTATAGGGACATTGGGGATTGGGATTGAGTGGGGTGCATTAGTTGCAACCTAGGGTTCCTGTTTATGCCTGAACCTGGTATTAAAGTGAGTTTCTTTAAACCTCGAGAATGTCAATAAGCACATGTATGCATGTATGTATGTATGTATGAGCAAAGAGTGTAAAAAGTTCGCTTTTCTAATGTATTAGCCGCTCAGTAAGAGCACATTTGAACAACCAAGGTTCAGAAAATCCCAAACAATGCATTGAAAAATCTCATACTCCAATGGCTGTTTCTGTCATGTTCTTTTTTATGCTTATGGTTGACAAAAATTCCCAACTCCTTAAAACAAAGCAAAACAAGACAAAAAAAGGAATCACAAGCAACTCAGCCTCGAGCGAACCACGAGCAAAGAACGATTCTGCACTCACGAACGAAATGATTGCTTCCAGACACACTCACTTTAAAAAAAATTTCGGGTTATAATCACAGTTGTTTTCGGCTAAAATGATACACTATCCTAAAAAATCAGCAGCAACGACACGCTAAGATGTCTAAGCAAGTGTATGGCCTTGCCTTTTCTTCAAGTTCTTGAGACGAGGGCAAAGGTTCCAAACTGTAAATACTGCTTCGAACACAGCAAAAGTTGTATAAATTCCTGCAAATTCCTTTACTAAAAGGATATACTCGTTCGGGAATCCGCCTGCATATGTAATGAAAATGAGCAATTACGTAAGCTGTGAACACATGGTCGATCGCTTAATAGCTATCTGTGATGAAGAAAATGTCGTATTAATACGTTCTATCAAAACCCAATCATGATAAGTCTTTCAATCCTATGACATGGTATTGTACCTTAGATATGGGATACGCCTGCGCCTAACGAGTTCATAAGTCGTCTGATTTGTCAGAACAAGATAACTGCACGAAAAATAAAGGTTAATAAACCAGTGTCCACTGTACATAACATTAAAGCTAATCATCAATACCTGAAATGCAAACAAAAGTTACCTGTGAAAAAGCAGCAGCAATAGTAGAAAAATTATGACAATTGACAAGGCGATCAATAGCAGAATCATAATGGCATCCTTCCACCTTTCAACAATATTTTTCAATGTCAAATTTTCGGATCTAGGTAAATACAAAAGATCCAAATGAAAAAATAAAAGCCAAACAATAGATATTTAACCACCCCATTGTCACACTATAGAGGTACTTCGTAATATAACATACCAAGCCCTCGAAATGTTGGCTTTCAGGTACATAATATACAAGATGCCAGTCCAAAGACACAATGCTGTCTCTTCACAAATATACCACCTGAATTTAAAAATTATGACAGGAGAGACCGGTGAGTTCCGAATTAGGAAACAATATTTAAATGATCGAATTTTAGCATGCAGGCAAAATCAAAATGAACGTATGTTGGACGTATTTATATACCATGTCAAATATGATATAGACTCACCAAAATTTGCAATGATTATCCTGACCAACACATGATCCGAGCCATAAACAATGATGATCAAACTGAAGAACACATTTATCACAATCATGACAGTGCTTTGCTCGTGGAGGCTGCAGTTGTACACAAACAAACATAAGTAACAATCACAAGCTATCTAAGGTACTAATTGCACATTTAAGTAACATCGAAAAGGATAGCTGAATAAACAAAAGCGGTTCTTCATAGTTCTTACATTGAACATCCAATCAAAGCTACAATATGACTAAAGTAACATGTTTTTTCCGAGTACACTGACCTCCATGCTCACTGACAAAGCTACAAATATTCACACATGCATCTTTTTAGTGCTAGACATTATACAAAGTCAACAATAAAGATCCTCTGTCTAGGTAAGTAACACATATAAACAGAGATAACCACGAAGTAAGAGACAGGACCAAGGCCCCCCCTCCCCTCCAAAGATGAAAATCTTTTAGTTTAATCCCTTTTAAATTCTAATATAACAAGCATATACAAAGATAAAATTGTACTTTGACCCCTTTAGAATTTTATAATTTAATTTTGGCCCCCCAAGATAAATTTCTGGCTTTGTCCCTGCAAGAAGTGTTGATTCAAAGAAAATAAGTTTATTGCATGAAAGACAAAAAAAATTAGATATCGTCACCTGCTCAACATTACAATAGGAGCAAGTGCAAGACCTGCAAAATCCAAAAGAAAGTCAGTAGTTTTCTAATATTTAATAAGTTCCTGAAACTGAATTAAACTTTTTCTTGGTAGTTTGCATGGCAAGACTCGGATTAAACTCAAGCTTACGGAGTCAAAACACACAAAACATCAAGATTCATATGCCATATGTTTAGTAAACATAAAGGCAAACTTGTGTAAGACTTATAAAACGGAAGAGCAGCAAGTGGTATACGACAGAAAGTACAGTGATTGCTTAACTTAGCTAGCAATTAGTACCCATGCAGATCCATAAACATGACTTCACAAAGTCAATAGTGTTTTTACCTACCTAATGGATGTTCCAGGTGGATACATGTCCATAACCAACTTCGTCCAAGACGAAGGATTACTCCCTTGGAAATTTCTACCCGATTGACTCCCTTCTATGACAACATTCAAGCTTCCATTTTGGCTTGAAGCAGGCTGTCTTTGCTTAAACATTATAAGAACACAATAAATAGTAAGATTCCAAGCATAAACCCCACTTCTAAAGAAATGGAAGAGACAATGAATGGAACAATAAAAGAAAGGAAAACGCTTACTTTGAGGCCATTGACGACTTCTGACATATCACATTCGTCTCATTAACAGCCCTCATTACATCAAAAACATAACTAAAAGCCGAAAAAAGGACATAAAAACATTAACAGTAAAAACACATTCAGTAATTTACACGGTTTCAAAACTTAGATGATCTATAAAGTAAAAAACCACATTGATATTTACCCAGGAGAAGAACTAGAAGTAATAAAGTATTGTACCAATGTAGCAAAAAGCAACAACAAATATAAAGCAGTGTACCTGAGAAAATGAAAAAAAAAGGAAGAACTAAACACACATTAAAAGAAAGATGCTTTATTTATTGATGTTCTTATACAACTAAATTGATCAAAAAGAATCCAAATTTATAAACTTTCATTGGAAAAAAAAAAGGTAAAGCTAATTGCAGTGAATGAACTATGAAGTGTAATCGATACATTACCAGGGTTCTTTTTTGGTTGTCTCAATTAAATCACCATCGAAAACAAAGAGAATGCCAACGAAAATCAGATGTAGCATCACTAATGTCACTTTCAAACCCCATGACGATCTTCGAGCTAAAGAACACATACAAATTTCCAAATTAATTATAATAAAAACCGCTAAAAAAACCATGAAATTCGACAAAACCCAACAAAATGGCAAGCAAAATAAACTAAGTTATCCACAACTCAACTGAATTATAAGAAACAAAACATACTAAAAAAAAAAGCTTCTTGTTCTTGGTCATGAGATAAACATAAAAAGAAAATTGTACCAGGATCGGAGAGACAAGGGAAACAGTGAAAGAACCGGGCTAAAGCTCGATCGTGAAAGGACCGGCATATACCCATGACCGTCGTCATCAAACAAACCACCCAACACAACAAAATTTCCAATTTCAAAAATCAAATCAGTAAACGACACGATAATGGTAAAAAAAAAAGTCAATATTTTTTGGCCATTTTTCAAGCAAGGCTTTCCCTTTTTTCTCTTCTTTCAATTTCGAAAGAAGAAAAAAAGTTAACAGCAGATATGAAATTTGTGAAACAAAAAAAAAAAAAAAATCAAACTCTTTTAACAAGAAATGAAAAAAACCCAGTTCGTGGAAGATTGCATTTTTTGCAGTTTTTATTATATTAAGAATAAGAATGTTAGCTGTCGGTTAGATAATGTAGGGTTTTCTTTTATCAAAATAATAATAAAATTAATTATGAAAATATGATGTTCTCTACGACAAAAAAACAATTTTATTGTAAAATACTCTATTTTCGTAATTAATTTACAATTTATCTTATTTTTGTAATTATTTTTGTAATTATTTTGATTAAAAAACCAATAAGTTGGTATTTTAATTGACATCATAGCCCAATAAAATAAATCAACACACATCTAATCCATTGCTATTAATTATTGTTGGTCTAATTCTGGTTTTAGTCCCTTTACTATGATGAAAGTTTAGATTTAATCTTTTTATTTTAATTTGTCATAGTTTGGTCCCTTTCTTTTATAACACAATTGATAACACTATTAATTGTTGTCATTATAGTGATTACATGAATTTTTTAAGTATTTTTGGTTATACAATCAAAACCACATAAAAATCTAGTCTACCATGTTCAACTAATAATAAATTTACGTGTCAATTGAATTGAATGGTTAATATTTTTTTTAAGGCAAGAATTTCACTTCATCACCTTAATGGTAGCAACTACCAATTTTACCAATTGGGAGATATTAATAATAATGAAAAGTAGATAATCAATTCGAAGGATTAAATCTTAAATTTTAATATAATATAGGGACTAAAATCAAATTAGACCATTTTTGATTTCTTTGATTACTTTGCTGTTGATCTCCCACCCAAACCCAATAAAAGGTTTCATAAATCTCAATGGTTTAGAAATCCATTAGACTACAAAATTCATCCTCAAATTATACCATTTTTTCCATTTACATATTTAAACTTTTTGTTGTAAAAATTATACTTACATTATTAATCTCATTTCATTTTACCCTCAAAATCTACTGCTGTCACATTTTATTGATATCGAGCTTTTAAATACCAATTTTGATAAAAAAAATTATAAATTAAGGGTGAATTTTACATTTAATTCTTTAAAAATGGAGGCTTTGCACTCACCTACTTTGCTACCTACAAGTCAGACTTAGAGATAATAATGTTTACACTAAGGGATTTACTAAGGATTAGTTGTCGCTATCAAAGAATAAAAGGGAAACAAATGCAAGCAGATGAACGGAGGAAACTTCATTGTTTACGTAAAATAAGTATTTGGAGGCATGCATGAAATGGGAGAAAATTGTGAGGAAGATGAAACTGACTGCCACTGTTTTCTAGTTTCTTCCAAAGAAAAGACAACCCTACCAACATCGAGATTTTATCGTCGGATTTGGAACATCCAGCATAGACATGTCGCCACGCCACGTAAACTTTCTCACCAATCATCCTCTCCCAAAACCTACATAAATTTCCCCTGCAGATTCTTGTAGATTCTCTTTTACAGTATACACCGCCTGCAGAATCGTTGTCTTGACAGCTTGTAAACAAGGAACCCTTTTAGCTTTACTTCTAATTCACGTTACATTTATTAATACCCAATAATCACCTCCCATGTTTTAGTTTTATATAATTAATAATAAGTTGGAATCCAGGGTTGAATAGCCACGGTCACATGGCAAAGACATGTTTTCATGGTGTTTTTGTGTCAATTGCGGTAACTTCACTGCTACTTCTCCAGGCTGAGGCACCATCACCACCACCACCGGCCGTCTATATATTTGGGGACTCCACCCTCGACGTCGGTACCAACAACTTCATACCCGAGTGCGCCGCAAGGGCGGATTTCTACTTCAACGGTATCGATTTCCCTTACTTGAAGCCAACAGGGAGGTTCAGCAATGGCCTTAACACTGCTGATCAGATAGGTATATAGAAACATAACGTTGGTTTCTTCATTGCTAGCACAACACAATCCCCATGCATTTCCATAATTTCCACTATATACTGACTGATATCAATGATCACTTGTTTGGTTTTTGTTTAGTGAGACTGTTGGGTCTAAAGAAGAGTCCACCACCATTTTTGTACCTTGTCAATGATCCATCCAATTTCCAGAAGAATATACTGCAAGGTGCCAACTTTGCCTCTGGAGGATCCGGTATTTTAAGAGATACTGGAAAGGCAGTAAGTGTTTTTCAACAATATCCCTTTGAGGACTCGATTAAAACGTTTTAAAATTTATACACTAATTTAGAATCTAAGCTATAGTTTTGAGGTTGTCCAGTGAAATTAATCCTTTTTTAAATTCTGAAACTAGGCTTGAAGTATATACGTATTATATATGCAGAAAAGGGTGATCCCATTGGAGGAGCAGATCCAACAGTTTTCAACCATTCGTTCAAACATAACAAACATGACAGGGAGTGAAGAAGCAACCGATAAAATCCTGTCGAAAGCATTCATTCTTATCAGCATTGGAAGCAACGACATGTTTGAATATCTGCTTGACCTCAGCAAACCAATGTCCTTAGCAGAGTTCAATGCGACCCTTATATCCACATACGAATACCATATAAAGGTTCCGACATTGATTTGGCCTTGTTTTATAATTTGTTTCACTACTTAAAACCTGTTTTTAAATTTCTTTTACATATATATGTCAGACTCTCTACGAGCTTGGAGCACGAACGTTCGGCATTTTAACGGTTCCACCAATCGGGTGTACCCCATTTGCTCGAGCTGTCTTCACCGGTAACAACAGCTGCTCCGAACCAGCTCAAGCAATGGCAGTACAATTCTATTTCGACGTTGCGAGCTCATTAGAACAGTTCAGCTCCACTGTCCAAGACATGAAGTATTCGGTGGGGAATACGTTTTTGATGACCAGTGTTTTGACGGGGGACAAGTTGGCCTTTGGTTTGAAGAACATTGCAGCTGCATGCTGTGGGAATGGGACTTACGGTTGCAATCAAACGGCAAGCTTTTGTTCAAACCGTGACGAGTATTTGTTTTGGGACCAGTTTCATCCGACACAAAGGGCTTCGGAGTTGGTTGCCTTGACTCTGTTCGGTGCAGCAGAGCCAATTATGGTTCCCATGAATTTCAGTCAGTTGTTGGGGGTTAACATTTAGGATCCCCACTTTGTTTTTAACACCCAAAGAAAAGACAGAATCTGGGATGTTCTGTCCTTTTAATCCAAGCATGGAATCAAATAAACATGATTATATAAGTTCAAACCTTTTTTTCTATTCAATAATTGCAGAGAATCCTATGTATTTTGTAGCAATGAGGTGCCTGCCACCTAACTACAAGTTTGTGTGAGTATTTAAGCTTGATTCATTGTTAAAAATGGGGCAATTCTTATATTTTATTTTGTTTTAATCATTACATATTCAATATATATACACACTAAATAATCTATATAATATATTGATGCATATACTAAAGTATTATTTATAAAATGAATAAATTATAAATATATATTCAATTAAGTCTTAATTTAGTTGCTATCATTATTATTGCAACAATTAGGTGGATATGTGTTCAAATATCCTAAAATACGTATTTTCTTTTAACTTAAAGGGTTGTAAATATGAATATTAGTAGAGGTGTGATCTAGTTGATCCAAGCCTATTGGAAAGCTCAATAAATAAATAAATGTTTGATCGAATTTCAAATTTCGAGTTAAGCATCTATGTACCGACAGTAATGGCATTGGCGTTTTCGACTTGGTCGATGGAAGCATCGGCAAGATATTATCTTTCCCTGATTGCTCTTATATACTTTGGCCTCCTCCATCGTGGTTCACCGCAAATTAATATGGACCATGACATTAGCAGGGTGTTCATAAGGCATCATTATGGTATCTTCTTTACATCAATTTTCCTCATTGCTTGTTTGTGAACAAATCTGTTTAAGTTAAAAAGGGTAAAACTACTTTTTGGGACCTAAACTTGACAACTATTTCTAAATTGGGGTTTGAACTTTTTTTTCTCCAAGTTAGGCCCTGAACTTGACAATTGTTCCCACATTATTGCCTGAATTTTTTTTGTCCAATTTAGGTTTTAAACTTGGCAATTTCCCCATATCGAGGCTTGAACTTTTGTTTGTTCAAGTTAATCCTTGATATTTCCTTAAAAACCATCAAGTTCAAGTCCCAATTTGGAAATAATTGCCAAGTTTAGGTCCTAATATGGGTACAATTGCCAAGTTTAGGGATTAACTTGGACAAAAAGAAAAGTTTCAACCCTAATATGGGGGTAGTTACATAGTTCAAACTTTAATGCGAGAATAGTTATCAAGTTCAAGACCTAACTTGAGTTAAAAAAAATTCAACTAATCGTAGTGTGAAAATTATTATCTGGTTTAGGCCCCAAATAATAATTTAACTTTAGGTTAAATTATTGATATGCAGTTGTCTTGTTTGGATTTTACTTAGCTAATCCAATCGTAATGTATGTTGTACAAAGTGTTAAAACCTTGTTTAATGAGATGATTGCCGCCCTATTTTGTCTTGTAACAAGTTTGTATGAGTATTTAAGTTTTTGTATGAAAAATTAGATTGCATTTTATTCTTTTTTTAATTTAAAAATAAGTAAATTAGTTCATAAATGTTATATTAAAAAGTAAATCGATCATTTTGTTAAAAATCTATCCGTTTCTACTATTAAAAAATAATGCCTGCACAGAGGAGAGAAGCTAGAAAATTTGTTTAGGAGGACTAAAATGAAATTTTAATTTTTAATAGTCTATATCTTTATAATTTTTAAAAGATTAAATTAAATTTTTATAATTTTAGGGGGTCAAAATGAAATTTTAACTTTATTATTTAAAATTTTAAAAATTTCATACCACTCTTGCCATTCGCCCCTATATTATTGGCCTCTATTGCTCCGTTAGTTTCTTAAATCTTACGAAACTGCTGCATTCCAGTTATAGAAAAGGGATTTTTAGTTTTCCATTCGCATCATCCGCAACGCCGTCCAGTTTGAGGATTTTCAAGAAAAAAGTGTTGTGTGAATGGGTAGAAGAGATTGGTCAGGTCTCCCCGACGAACTGTTGACAAAGATCGGTCAATATGTCAGCGGTCACTTCGATATGATCCGATTTCGCAGCGTATGTAGGCGATGGCGACATTCATTGCCCCTTTCTCACACAAATAATTGGCATCTCCAACTCCAAATTACCCTCCTTAAAGAACCCAAACCCGATTACCGGATTCGAATCCCTTTACCCTTCTATGAATCATACGATCCTGAATTAGAAGCTGAATCATCACCTTACCATACAGTGCCTTCATCTATTGTTAAAACTACTGTGTGTATCATCAATCAATCTTCATTGCTTAAGCTTGAAGAAACCCAACAAGAAGGTAAGTTTCGTATCATAAATCCCATTTCAGATATCCCAATTAAGGAATTCCCCAAAGTTTTAAACTTGCTGGATTACCCAATAATGGAAATAACCCGAGGGTATATTTGCAAAATTAGTCATTCAAATGTATTAAAAGCTGTTATTTTGCCAGAGTATGATGACAAGGTTTGTATGGTTCTTGTTCTTTGTGACCATGGAAGGTTGCTTTTATGGAGAAATGGGGATGAACATATGAAGGAAATAAGTAACAAGTTTCGTTATGATGATATTGCAGTTTATAAAGGACATTTTATTGCTATAGACAGATGGGGAACTGTTTCATTTGTTGATTCTTCTTCTTTAACGGTGATACAATACACTCCTCCTGTTTTAAGTGGCGGTAAAAAGAAAAATTTAGTGGTATGTTCTGAACAACTTTATGTAGCTGATAGATACTTTGATCGAGCTAGAACAAGTCAAAATCCTTATGGTAAATGGGATCCAAGTGTGGTTGATTTTAAGATTTATAAGTTGGATGAAGATTGGGGAAGATGGATTGAGATCACGAGTCTAAATGATCAGATTTTGTTCTTGGGAAAGGTATTAAATTTCTTTGTTCCAATTAAGGAACTTAGTGGATGTAATAAAGGGAATTGTATTCATTTCAAGGGTGATGAATTTATAGGATCAAAAAGTCATGGTGTTTCTGTCTTCGACTTGGCTGATCGAAGGATTGGGAGCATATTATCTTTCCCTGGTTGCTCTGATATGCTTTGTCCTCCATCATGGTTCACTGCAAATTAATATGGAACATGACATTAGATGTAACTATGATTTCAGGTCTTGTGTTCAAAAGGTATCATTATGGTATCTTCTTTATATCAACTTTCCTCATTGCTTGTTTCTAAAGGTGAACAAATCTGTTTAAGTTTGTTTGCTGCAAGCAAGTAATGTTCTTGATTTGTCTTGTTTGATCATTATGTGGAAAATAAGGGCTTGACTGATGTTTGTGAAGAATTGTCTTATCACACAATAACTAAAAAACCAGACATAGTAAGATTGCAATCATTTTTAAGCTTAGGTTATTGTTCCCTTGTATTGGCATAGACATTTTCAGTTGTTTCTCATGTGGATTGTTAGCTCATTTATCCTAGACATGCATTGATGGATTGTAAAGCATAGATTTTTCTGTTTATCGGATAGTTATGTTTTAAAACAGTGTGCAGGTTCAAGCTTTAATTAAGCTTTTTAAAGCATTTCAACTATTGAATTTGGTAGGGTAATTGGTATATCATGTTCCAGGCTCTGCAAAAGTTTTTAACTTGTACTAGATTTCTGTTCAATTTTTATGCCTCTTGTACTAGGTTTAGTACCATGTGCTCCTTCTCCACCCTTTTCTTCTCTTCTCTTTTTAGGCTATGTTTTTATGTTTTTATTATGCTTTTGTTTGTTGGTGCTCTCCTGTTTCTTCTTTAGTGGACTGCATCCCGGTGAGGCCAAGGTTTGGTTTGTGCCATTGCTTGGCTAGAGACGAATATGTTGTCGTCTCTCTGATTTTGAAGGGTTGGGGATCTTTCAGATAGTTGATTCCTGCCACCCTCTAGTGCTTCGAGTTTGCAAAGCAGTAGGTTTATGTGATTTGCTAATGCCATCATATATATCTGTAAATAGAAATATCTTACTAAGAATGAGGCTCTTAAGGTTCAAAGGTTTCAATTTCTCGAGTCAACCAAACATACTAAGTAGCTATATGATTCTATATACATAGAGTTGCTACACATGTTTCAGAACAGCATTGGTAGACTGATGAGCAAAATATTTTTGCCTAAGTTGAACATAAGGATAACCGATAATCGACAGAAAGTGAGCAGGCTTCGAGAAGGAAAGTACTTCATACCACACTTGATCGTTCTCGTCCAGCTCGATCGTAAACCGTTCTTCCCCAGCCTGATTTCCAGTAAAAAACAATGTCCAATGCCTTGTTATCAAAGGTTATCATCATTCAGGGGTAAAAGTATCCCTTGTACTAGGAATCAGATTGTGTTTTGCTCTTTCTACTCAAACAATGAGTAAATTAATCCCTGTACGTTAGCTCAAAGAGCAAATTAATCATTTCTATAAAAAATTTCATCCAATTATACTGGTAATAACTAATATGGCTAATGGAATAATCAGATAGTAACACGTGACATGCCACATGTACTTCACGCTAGCATACAAAGACCAGTTTTTAAAGGTAGAAATGAATGAAAATTTTAACAAAATGACCAATTTGATCTTCGATTTATCGTATAGTGACTAATTTGCCCATTTTTGAGTGAATAAGGCAAAGCATAATCCGACTCCTAGTATAGAGCCATCATGGTACTTTTACCTCAATCGGGCTATCTAATAAGCAGCAATAAGCAACAATGGAAACAGAAAAAGAAAAAAAAAGAACTTCATACTGATAATCAGCCATTGCCAACCAAAAAAAAAAAAAAGTACTAACCAATAGGTGACCTTGTAATGTGCCACTACCAAAACCAAAAGAGGCTAAGCTCTTCTTAGTTTTAGCCCTAGTGTTTTCATTCACATACACCACTTGGAGAGGCATAATGACCCATGGTAAAAATTCCTTGAGACAAACACAGAATTTAACCCCATTTTGAATTGGAGTTTTGGGATCAACAAATGCCCAATCTAATCCAAAATGCCTGCAAAAAACCAATAGCAACTTACATTACATATATATATATATATGCCTGCCTCTCTCAATATATACCAAAACATAGTATACAAGAAAAAGCCACAAACTTCCAATTCTGCAATGCTGTTTTGCCCTTTTCATAGGTCTCAAAACCAGAACCGATCAAAACCCTTGCATGGTTTATTAAATAACCATCTTTGGAAAGCTCCTTGTCTTCTTTGATACAAGACACAGGCTTTGAAGTAGCTCCTTTATATTTGGTGTCATAATTGAATGCGCCTGACCTGGTGATAATTTTTAAACATGAAAGTGAGCAAATTCCCATACAGAAAAATAAAGAAAATATACCCAGTTTTGAATTTAGAAAATCAACTAATAGCATGCTTTTTAGTACTTGTTAATACAAGATTTCTGTTGCTCGGGTGAAGGTCGAGCCCAGCACAAGAAAACCATTTCCTGTCAAAAAAAAACCATGAAACAGTGAAACACTAAACTCAATGACTGTTTCTAAAGATTTTCCAAAAATATGAAATTTTAAAGTTTACCTACTATCCAAGCAAAGGGCAATTTCAAAGCTGTCCTTTCGAAAGTAACTGGCCGACCACAGTTTACTGTTGAAGCGATATTGTACAGGGACTTAAAATGGAGCCATAGGGACGGAGAAGGAGAGGTTGAAAATGGCCGATGTGTCCATTTCCTTGTTGACCCAATTTTGTTAGCAATGTAGCTGAACTGGGCCTCTAACTCAATTTACACTGGGCTTGGGAATCAAGATGAGGGAGGTAATGGTAAAAGTACAATGGAGGTCCCTTACTAAGAATTAGATTATATTTTGTCCTATTTATTCAAAAATAAGTAAATTAGTGCTATACTTAAATCATCAAAGAGTAAACTGGTCTTTATTTTATTGATTTTTCATTCATTTCTACTATTAAAAGTTGAACATGACTAATGAATAATCAAGACGTGTACCTCATTCGAAACCAATTTTTAAGAGTAAAATTAGATTGAAAATTTAACGAACAATGTAGGACTAAACACGTTAAATTAAAATCTTATTGCAATATAATTAATTCCATGTCAAAGCACATAAATATAAAACTATATATTTTAGATGATAAACTTAAATAATTAATTAACTTATTTGTGAAAATTTAAATTTTAACTTTATTTATTTATTCTTTAGAAATTTTTAAATTTTTCATAATTTTTAAAATATATAAATTTTGAAATTTTTATAAATATTTTAAATTTTAAAAAAAATTTTAAATTAACATAGACCAAATAGATATTTATACTAATCTATTATTCAAAATAGACTCAAATTCGACTTATTCAAATTAACTCATTTTTCGAATTGAATTTTGCTCAACTCTATTTGTGTCTCTTACAAAAAAAGTATACGATATGAAATGTTTTACTATTTACATATCTCTCTGTTGGCAATGGCATCAATGGAAGGTTGGTAACAATCTCATGTTTGAAGGTTCGTCTTCGAGCTTCGATGGTGAGATCTTCTCAATAGCAAATGCCATTAAATAGAACCGCGATGCTTCCTTCAACCCTATCTTTGGTATCGGCGTTGTTTAGCCGGAATCGTATCGAAATTCTTATGTTTGATGTAATAATCTAATAATAATGAACTAAAGTTGCAAAAAAAGGAGCTTATCATATCATATGCCTGCTAATTTATAATTAATTACAATTTGTCTCTATGAGATGCATCTCATGGAGTAGATAGAAGCAGAAGGTGAATCAACGGCGACTGCCGGTGCGGCGTACACCCTAGGGTGAGGATCATCACTATCCCAACCGTACTCCATCATCATCGGACGGTACTCCATATCTTCATCGTGATCATACACGAAATCAGGGACCTCAATCTCGTTTCTCCTTATGTGCTCCCACAGGTAATCCACCCTGCTAAGGTATCTCAATTTCCCGTACAACCTAACCATTATAGCATTCCATGGTTAAAAAATCGTATCCGTAATGCTTAACAATTGGATTAAAGACTAAATCCTAAATTTCAACATAGTTAGAAGGACTAAATCCAGAATTTGACCATTGGATTATTATGTTAATATTACCCGTCGCCAAAGAAAAGGCGGCCGAAAGTGGCAAGGAAGAGCCGAGACTGGAGGCCAGGGTGCAGAAAATAAACGGATTGGAGATTATCTTTGACGGTGACCGGAATAGCATCATAGATTGATCGGAGGGCTGAGATTCCCGGAAAGTTGTCGGTCCTTTGAACTCCGGTATGCATGTACAACACCGAAAACGGCTTCTTTGAAAGCCTTGGAAATATATACTCATCTAAATACTCTTTCAAAACATCAACGCTCAAAAACCGAGCTGATAAAAAAAAAAAAAAAGAGCAATCAGAATCAGAAACCTAATTGAAATCGAATTACAATAAAAGATGATAAAAATATTACCGGGGAAGGACTTTCCGGTAATGCGAAGAATCTTGTGGCCGCGTTTATCTTTGCCTTGGATCTTGAAAATGTCGAGTTTGTGAAGGAGATCGGACTCTGAAATTTGAGATGCCATTGTTATTCTGTGTAAGCAGTAAATTTGAATTATTAAAGGATAAAGATTGAAATTATATTTATAGAGGAAACTTTGGATGGGGTTTCAAGGGATAAAGTCAATTGTCATTTTATGTTTGAATAATAAGGGGAATATTCTAAAGCATCTTCCATTGTGGAGCCAAGGTCGTGAGCTTGACTGGGTCCCCTCTTTTGAAGACTTTTTCGGCTTAAATTATGGTTTTAGTCCTTCTAGTATGCTAAATTTTTTGATTTATTTTTGTATTTTAGTTTCACATAATTTAATCCCTCAAGTGTTTTTTAATTCCATTAATTAATGAAATGATTAATGTATCTATACCAAAAGTTCATATGTGCATAATGAGTTCAAAGGGATTTTTTTTCAACAGGTTTAATTGTGAACTACATCCCACTACTTTATAAAAATTGAAAATTTAATCTCTTTATTTTAATTTTTTATGAAAACTAAGAAATTAATTTAATTATAAACATACGAACTTGAGCCGTTAATTTTGTTAATTTATTGTATATAAATTGTTGAACTATTAAAATTTACTAATTCCTTGTGTATAAATTGCTTAATTTTTAATGTTCCGGTCAGTGATTTAACGACAAAGTTTAATAATATTACACAATTAGACCAAATTTTCAATTTTTGTAAAAATACGAATCAAATTCTGACATTTTAAAATGAAATGATTAACTTCTCAATTTTCTTTCATAAAAGATGAAAATCATAATTAAACTTTTAAGAAACAATCCATATCAAACTAAGTAATTTCATTATAATAGTAAAAGATCAAAATATGTCAAATTAATATATGGATTAAATCTCAAATTTAAACGTAATAGAAGGACTAAAGCCACAATTTGACATTTTTCCTTCCTTAATTTATCATGAAAAGGTTGAGAAACTTGATTTTAAATTTAAAGTAGAAGATTAAGGATTGAAACAAAATCAAACATCAATGTAATATATTGGCTATTTTACCAATTTAACCCCAAAAAATTGATATTTACAAAAGTAACTCTAATTCAAAAACATTCACCAAAATAACCTAAAATGAATAGTAAAATTGGATTATCGAAAATTGATGGCCGGCACCACTTTTTTTATTAAAAAATAATTTTTAGGGTTTTAAACACTAGATGGCCAGCAACATGTATTTTTTTTTTTAAATTTGGGTGCTGGCACACTATGGCCGGCACCCCTTTATTTGATTAAAAAATATTTTTTGGGGGAAAAGTGGTGCCCCCAACAAAAGGCCAAAATCACCCAACAAAAAAAATTAGGAATATTGCAACATAACCTCTGTTTTCCCATCCTTTTTATTTCCCAAGTTTAATTACATATTTTATATTTTAAAACAATATTGAACTACTTATCATGATTTTTAATTATTATTACATCACTCACATTTTATTAAATTTAAAATTAATTTGAAATATATTGAACTACATATTTATAAAATTTAAAATTTTCATGATTGAATTTTCTCATCATATTTGAATTTTCATGATTTTTTTAATTTTTGTTTTTAAGATTAAACTATACTTTAATGGTTTTCATATTTTATAATAATTCAAATAAAATTGTTAAATTATTGTTTTTATTTTAAAAATAATGAGTAATATATTTTATAAAATATGTAGTTTAATATATTTTAAATTAATTTTAAATTTAATAATAATGTGAGTGATGCAATAATAATTAAAAACATGATAAGTAAAATATAAAATATGTAATTAAACTTGAGAAATAAAAAAAGATGGGAAAACAATGAGGGGTTATGTTGCAATATTTCCAATATTTTTTGTTGGGTGATTTTGGCTCTTTATTCGTGGGCAACACTTTCCTAAAAAAAATATTTTTTTAATCAGATAAAAAGGTGCCGACTATCTAGTGTCTAAAACCTCAAAAATTATTTTTTTAATAAAAAAATGGTGCTAGCCATCTATTTTCCATAACCCAATTTTAATGTTTATTTCAGGTCATTTTGGTGAATGTTTTTGAATCAGGATCATTTTTGTAAATATCAAATTTTTTTGGGTTAGATTAGTAAAATAGCCTAATATATTGCTGCAAATAATAATAATAATAATAATAATAATAATAATAATAATAATAATAATAATAATAATTTATTCATCACTCACCAAAACAAAACTCCATTCTAGTTGATCTAATACTACATTGTAACATGCAATAGTACATTTAAAAGAGTTGGTTGTCTTGTTTTTGTCAAATAAAAAAGCCAGTTTCATTGATCTTTTACTAGGATTTTTTTTTCTTATCCTTTCTAAAACCACCTAGGTCCCATAACCAAATTGAAGAAAATGGATTAAACAACATTCAAAACATCTCATATCAAACTGTTGGGATCTTGTGGGGGACCATGTGGTCCATGTCCTAGAAATTAGTTCACAATAACACCAAGAAGAAAATTTGGCATTTTAGCCATTCATGGCAAGCAAATACGTAACATTTTAATAATCATAATTAAGGTAACAGCTCCTCTCAAAGTACACCAAAGGTTTCATACATGGATTATATAAGAGGGGATTGAAATATCTACCATTTTCATACCTTTGTGCTTCCTACATTTGTTATATAGATCGAATCCTACGTGCGCGTGACCGAGAGAAACAGACTTTCCAACTTTTGAAATCTAAGCCAGGGCAAGCAAATCTTCTGTAAGCTGTACAAATGCCAGTGTAGATTATAGTCTACTTATTCATTGAATTGGAACCCGGATACCTCGGCAAGTTTTTCCAATTCCATCTCTCCACTCAAAACCTGGAAAATGGTATAGTCGTAGATGCTTATATGAGAATATAGACTATTCTGATACGACATTTAAGCAAAAGATACCTGTATTATGAACATATATGGTCTAAAGATGAGGAGAATTACGAAAGGGAAAGGCTTCCTCACCTGACCATTAATAACCCAAGTTGGGAATCCTTCTAAATTTGCATCTGCACATGCCTTGATCATTTTTGTTCCCGTCTTATATCCATCAGGAAAGCATTCAATGTAGTCCAACAACTTTGCTGCCTCACGTCCAAACATCTGTTTGCATTGGTAAGAGAAATCAATGCCGATGAACGTCATACTTACAAAAGAATCAAAGGCACAAGTATTCCCATAAAATAAGTAAAGGGAAACAGATGATCAGTGCAAAAAGTAGGTGATTATATATATATATTTAGCACGGCTATTCTTAGAGAAAGAAAGCATTAGACTCATCTTCCTAATCAAATCTAATATGAGAAGCCAAGTATCATGGCGAAACCAATATTAGGCGGTACCTAGCAATTCTTATAAGTTCTAGATGCTCGAAAGAGTAATGTTATTCCTATGGGGATTGCTGAACATATCCAGCTCTTGACTGACATACCAAATAATTTGGTGTTAGTATGAAAATGGACAAGGATTCCAAAGATACTCATTGACTTCACATTACTTAATTCATTTAAAGAGACCACTTTCTTTTGGAAGTCAAAACACATCATCACTGAAACCAAGCATTTGTTACAACTGCAACACCTATGGTCCCTTTTCTCTTTTGACCAAATCCTTAGTGAATTCTTAGAAATTAGAAATGACAATAATAATCAATGAGTGTATCTTAAAGTGCATTGTTAGAACTTTTATTTTGGAAGTCACAACACAACAACATCACTGAAACCTGGCATTTGTTACAAATGCAAATCCACTGGTCCCTTATCATTTTTTTTTTGGCCAAATCCTTAGTGAATTCTTAGAGCTTTGACGAGAAAATAATAATCGGTGAACGTATCTCAAAGTGCATTATTTCTTGACAATTAGCAAAACCCTGTATTCATCAGAGAATTCGAAGGGTACCTTACAGTTAAGTTAGAACCGCTAAGAGAGAACTAAAAGCAAAAAAGGCACCTCTTTTTGTTCTAGACAGTGAGAACACCAAAAAGCCCCATACATCTTAGCTCCTATAGAATGTAGATGCCTTGCAAGAGAAAGCGCAAAAGGACTTGATTCCTTTGTTATCTCAGTTGTAAAATATGGAAGATCAATATTAGCTTGGCTGTGAAGGCAAAGATAAAATGGAGAAATAAGTATAGCAGCCATATCTATAGAGAGAGAATTGAAGATAAAAGACAGCTGAAAAAAAGATACTCATCCAAATAACAAAAGAGATGCTATAAGCAATGTATATCCACTCACCTTGAAGGAGCAGATGGTAAATTGCTGTATGATGTACTTAATGTGGCAAATACCAAGCTTGCTATGCATACTTGTAAACCCACCACTTTCTGTACCTCCTGTAACCCAACATCCTACAATAGAATGGAAAATCCGAGTATACCGGGTCATAAGCATAAATCCGGAAAAAGCTATATCATCTAACAAATTGATACTGACCTTTAGGCTAATGAAAAATAAACTAAACGATAATAAAGCCGACACTAGACAGTAGGAGCAAGAAGTTCCAGCAAATTTTGTACTCAGTATGTACAAAAAGTATGCACTGGCAGTAGCCATGGAGGTAGTGCTCCCAAGCAATAGCAAGCGACCCGTCGTTTCGTTGATCCCAAAAGGTAAGTTCTTGGCGCTCAACTGCAAGCTGAGTGTCGTAACAAATCCATAAGCAATCAGTCCAAGTAATGGAAGAGAAACACCTGATAAATGCATAAGCACAAATAATTATTATTACGATTATTATCCACTTTCAAACATGCTACCTCAGAAAACATTTTTGGGGTCTGCACAATCAAACTGAAAATTTATGCCTAGGCTAAGATTATGACATTAAAGCATGTAGTAACACAATTGAAAATTACGAATACAGGTTCGTTACCACATTCAAGCCAACAACTTTAAATATAGAAAAAAAAATAAATCTTCAAAAAAAGAAGAAATTAAATACCAAAAATGAAAGCGTAATCACTGTTGAGGACATCACCACAACTACCACCACCAAGAGGGCAAAAGGCATCGGAACCAGAGAGCTTGAGGTAAGTCAAGTAAGCAGTTTCAATAATCCCAACGGCACCAATCCCAGCACGCCAATTATACGTGGAATTGCTCGAAGCCAATGAACTAGAAAAAGAAGAAGAAGATGGAACTGACGTCGTTTCAGCTTCTGACTCAGTATCTTGACTCGGCCCTGAAGATGAACACTTAATAGGAAGCACAAGCAATCTCCGAACCGGCGCTTGCTTCTTCAAAAACACAAAAAAAAACCCAGAATTAGTAATGATTAGAATCAAACAAGGAAAGAGACAAAGAGAGCAATGGGGGAAAAGAAATGTACTTTTAAATGAAAGGAAGATGAAATGAAGGCAGGAGAAAAGATAGGGAGAGAGCAGCGATACAAGAATTGACTTTGAGAAGCTGATAAACCAATGAAACTGGCCATTTGCTTTAATACCCAGATTGCACAAAGAAGTAACAAGCTCAATTCAAGAGTCCATTTCTTAAAAGAATAAAAAATCTGAAAGTCAAGTTCGGAGATATCAGCCACACTCGTGTAAGTCGTGATGCTATCGCTAGTTGTCGAAAGCTCAAGAAGGTTGAAGAGGAATGGGGACAATTTTACCTTCAAAAAGCCCATATTGGTTCTTTGGGCTCACTATTATGAGATGAGTGAACGAATTTGCCCAAAAAAGGATACCCTGGCCGTAATAAATGACAAACGTCAAGCTAGATTGGGGCTTAGCCACTTCATCCACATAGGAGTCTAAAACAATTTATTAAAGTCGAATGGATGTTGAATTAGCTAAATTTGAATTTTACAATTGTTTAGTTATTTTGGTTTAAGATTATTTTATATTTGAATTGTTTTAGATTTAGATCATTTGGAATTGAAGCTCAAATTAGATCATTACAGTTAAGAACTTTTTTATATTATGGTCGATTCAAGTTATTTCGATCTCAAGCCAATTTGAGTTTGATCAAATTAACTTTAATCAAGTCTGGGTCTGATTGATTGAATCTGAAAGATTCGAGTCCTTGTGTCATAAAATTCCATACATTAAAGCATTGACTTCTACCTTTCTTCTTAGCTTGTTTTGGTCCTCTGCAATTAATTTATCTTTCTCAAGTAATTACCTTAATTTCTTCTTCAGCTAATTTATCTCTAAAGTAGCCCTCTTTCAAGCAAAACCGGGACATCAACCCGGTGTCGCAAAGGTAGTAGCTAGCTTTATTTCTAGTCTAAGGTTGCTTACTGTTCGTAGGCACTTGTATAATGTCGGTGACAGAGCATTGATTGAATGGAGCTTTGGCAATTTAGAGTTGCACTTAGCTATTTTTAATTCTAAAAAATTTGTTTATCCTTTCAGGACTGACAAAGAACTATTATTATCTGCTCTGCAAATGAACTGAAACCTTTTCTTATAAAACACCCCCCCTCCTTCCCTTTTTTCTATGGTCCCTTTGAAGTTTGAGAATTGCCTGTCGATGCAAAGTTGGCTACTTGGGAAAAGGTCTCTAATGCCAGCCACCGATCTTTTAGCTATTGTAAGCACATAATTTATCATCCTTCAACCAATCATCGGATGATTGTTATCATCATAATATCCACTAATCAGTGCATTGAAGCTAGCTAAACATTTAAATTCCGTCTTGGTCCTGAAAACTCGATCTAGTCAATCTAAATTTGATCCAATCTAATTTGATCATAAAAAGTAAACTAATTAAACCCGTCAACTCAAGCCTAAATTGGCCCAAATGCAACTAAACCGAACATGAAATGGCTAAACAAGTCACCCGAAGTGACTTGAACTTGAAGTAATTGGAACTTAAAATGACCCAAAACTACAATGATGAAATCCTAAAAAGAGAATCATCAAACCCAAAATACCTGAACCTAAAACAACCCAACATGAATTACTCAAAAATTAATCCAACACAAATCCAAAACCCCTGAAGCTAGCTAAAGCCTAAAGGTTGGTTGGGATTGTGCTAGCCGGTGGTAGAATGCTTCAAAACTGCACACAGTGGTGGGGATGGATAAATAATATATCCATCGTGCCACGTTCTCAGTCTGACAAGCATTATTTGACAAGAAAGATCAAAACTATACTATACTCTCACAAAATATGGTGCGCACGGCACAACTCCTTCCTTTAAAAGCGACCCCTTCTTGGTCCTGCGAAGGTGAAGACATCATATCAGATCGGAAAACAGAGAAAAAAAAAAAAACCAACAGACATTGCAAAGATGGGCACTGCTAGAAACTGGTTCAACACAGTTAGAAAGAAGTTCATCAAATCATCCCACCAAAGAGATATCGTCATTCCTCATAGCGAAAATCTCAGCCAGCAGTCAATGATCAAAGAAGTTAGAGACTTCCCCAATATTTCACCTTCATCGAGATCATCATTTCAGACAAAAAATTTAACCAGAGAGGATATTGCAGCAATTAAGATCCAATCAGTTTTCAGGGGTCATCTTGTAACTACAATAACTTATATTTCTTTTTCAAACACTTTAGATGTAAACTAACCATTTCGTGTTCTCGAATGATGAACAGGCAAGACGAGCATATAGAGCATTGAGAAGCCTGGTTAAGCTGCAAGCAGTGGCCCGAGGGGCGTATGTAAGGAAACAAGTACAAATAGCAATGAATTGCATGCATGCACTTGTCAGGTTACAGGTCAAGGTTCGCGCCCGCCAACTCCTGGGCAGGTACAGTGAGTGACCGCAGATGCACCTAGCCAGTGTAACCTTCATTTTCCACCGACAATGAACACTGTTTGCTATAGTTTTAGGTCATAACCTTTTCTTTCGCAAAGTTTCCAATACAACAACGATACGTGTACTCTTTTCACAAGATTGTAAGCAACAAGAAAAATTTCGAGTCATGATCCAGGAATGTGATCATGATGAACAGAACTTTTTAGAGGATCCATGTTACAGATTGCAAAAACAGAACAAATAAAAAGTCAAAGTATTAGGGTTTTCACATAACAGCTTACAGAAAAAAGAAAATTAGGAACCAAAGAGAGCAATCGTAACTTAAATACTGCTAAAAACTGAATCACTCCCCACATGCACATCACTGTACTGAATAGTTCATCATTGCTGTATATAATATGATGAAATACGGACCATGTATTCAAACAATCATACATGTAGTTCACAGAATCCTCTTTACTATTGGAGTTAATGGTGTCCCTTCAACATAGATGAGAAAAAGCCGCCAGATGACTTGCTCATGTGGCGATCTTCCCCCTTATCTGCAACCTGTTTCAATAGTACCATGCTTAGAATTGTTTAATGAGATAAAACAAAAAGCAAGCCATATGGATACTGTACCTCTTTAACTATTTGCTGAAGGATTTCTATAATTTCAGAGAAGTTAGGCCTTTGAGTTGGGTCCTGTTGCCAGCATCTCTCAAGCAGTTCTCCTAGTCTTGGGTGTGTATTCTTTGGAATTGTAGGACGTAGACTCTGAAAAGACCATTAGATTGTTATAAGCAAAATATCCTCATTAAAACAGAACGAAATTTCCGTATTTTCATATTTATACAAAAATATAAGTACCTTTTGCACCACACCAACTGCTGCTTGTAATGGAGTCAAGAGAGAATATGGGATCTAGCAGTTGCAATGTAAGAATAAATCAGTCATAAAGATATCAAATCTCAAATTATCGTATTTGTAGATGAAAGAAAGTTTGCCATAGACAAGTATGCACAATCGAAAACCAAAATTCTTCCTCATAAAATAATGACTTACTTCTCCTGTCAGTAGCTCCCAGAGTGCTATTCCAAAGCTAAAAACATCTGCCTTGTGA
Source organism: Gossypium raimondii (assembly GCF_025698545.1). Classification (NCBI taxonomy): domain Eukaryota; kingdom Viridiplantae; phylum Streptophyta; class Magnoliopsida; order Malvales; family Malvaceae; genus Gossypium; species Gossypium raimondii. The sequence goes on from NC_068566.1 coordinate 277,633, forward strand.
TCATATGGTTTGTGCTCAATAACCTACATTAATTAAGATTGAGGAATGTAATATTAGATTAGAGCCCCTTTCTAGAATTCAAATTCTTGTTTGCGTCAAGTGATAAGTCTACAGTACAAGGTGGCGGATCAAATAACAAAAAGAGATTAATCATCTGGAATATAATGGGGTAAAATTACATGGTCCTGACATGGGAATTAGTTCGAACACCATAACACGTGTTTTATGATCATGAACATAAGATAGCAAAGTGAATTACAAAATCATCGGGAGTAGCTAAACTACTATCATGTAAAGAACACAAAGTAGAAACAAAATGTCTAAGAAAAATGCATACCTCAGGAGCCATCCATCGGTATGTTCCAGTTTCTGCTGTCATTACTCCTGATTGAGCTTGCACTCTGGCAACTCCAAAATCGGCAACTTTAACAACCTGTAAAGGACAGACCAATAATTTTAGGACAAAAATCACAATCTATTATAGAATTTACAGCATAACATAATCCCAGTCGAAATTCATAAGGAAAAAAACAAAACTATAGCTTTTAATAGAAAATTAATTAATCAATGACTTGATTAACAAAGTATCTTACTTGATTTTCATCCATCAAAAGATTGGCAGTTTTCAGGTCCCTGTGGATAATGTTGTTTTGATGCAAATAGTTAATTCCTTTGGAAACATCAAGGGCTACTTTGAGTAGAGATGGCAACTTAAAAACTCCCCTTTGCTGATGCAAATAGTCATATAAGCTACCTCTGGCCATGAATTCTGATAAAGCACAAATATCACTATCAAAAACTGGCTATCTATAAAATGAAAAAAAAAATGTTTCTATTTTGATAAAGTCACAGAGTTTATCATCATAGAATTAAAGGGATAAAAAGGCATACGCATCAGAATTTTTAAATTTTGGTATACAGATGGGAATTCAGACACTAAATTTGTAATGGTAGGTTTTGTGTCAATCTCTCAGTTTGCACTCCAAAGCCAGAATTGTTCCCTTCTAGCAACATAATTATAGATAATATCTGGTAAAGATGAAAAACAGCAACACTTAACAGCACCATTTTAGAAGCAAAAGTTTCAAAATTTTATGCGCTGAAGGAAAAAAATTTGTAGAGGATGATAAATCATAGCTGGAAAACTTCTTTAGATTATACCAGTTACAATGCAGGGATTTGGAGCTCTTGTACATGCACCTATGAATTGAACAACATTCTTATGCCGAATTTTCCTACAAACAGGAAAAAGAAAGGTTGAAATTCCACTGCATGTGAGTCAGCATTGCAGATAACTACCAATATGTCTCAGCCTCCTAGGAACCAATACAATGATTAGAATATTAATGCATTCAATAACTAGAGAAGTTATTAAATTCAACTATAATATGTGAGGAACTGTGAGATATTCTAATGAGATCTGCCACAGCTTATCTCGTAATAGTCACCCCCAATATAAACACCAGTATACATATGGACACATGGTATCATTTAGTTCTACAGGAGGCTATAGGAAAATGATGGAGTTCAGACTTCATTACAACTACCAATCAAACCAAAATTGGTGTAATACCAAGTGCTTTTCAAGAGAACCGAAACAGCAATGTGCATGGAAAATAGATGATATGCAGACTACAAGCTAAAAGGTGGCCTGTTTCAGAGCTATGTCCCTCAAACATTCTAACCCTCCATTCAGTGCTAACTCTCCTATTTTCAAAAATAAGCAGCAACTGTAGTTATCTTCTTTCTGTTTTTAAGTACCACGCGCCCAATATTCCCCAGCATTTTATTCATTGAAAATTCACCATAATACTTAGAACTTAGAGAGGCGTGTAGCAAAACGTTTCAACCGAGATCGGGCAGTGCATTGGACTAGTTGTGTACCCAATTCCATGCAGAGATGGGCATTGGTCAGGAAAAACTACGAACAGAACTGGGCAAATGATTGAGCAGATGCTGCTTAAAATCTAGGTGGTGTTGGTAAGAAGCCTACCTATCTGGTAGAAATGGAATCATCTGAGACACATAAGAAACCAGCCACTTGGTCTAGTGTATCAAAAGATTCTGGTAACCCAGGGAAACTGCTGGTAATCCAAGAACCTGGCTCTGATACACTGATGCACGCGAACAGATAATTCCAGAAAATAGAGAGATGATAGGGAAGACAGAAAAGAAGAGCAGCAATTGGAATTGCTTGGAGAAACACGAGAGAATCCGATAATTTTTTATTAAGAGTTTATAGGATTTGGCTTGAATTTGCATTGTGAAACATCTAACTACAGGACACATTGAGAATGCTTATCAGAAGAAGCAACTGGTTCCCTTCAAAATAATTAGCATGTACCAGCACTCCAACGAACCTCATAATAAAAACTTCCTGAGAAAACTCTCTCAGCAATTCTCCTGTAACCCGCTCAGGCTTGAGGACTTTAATAGCCACTTCTTGACTATAATATGTGCCTCTGTATCTGAAGATGTTAATTGAGATTATGAGTTAGAATCAGTACTCTCCCTTATGTCAAAGGAGAAAAAAGCCTGCTTGAAGCTGACAAAACTTACAGATCACCATAGGACCCAGATGCAATCTTGTGTTCAATTTTGAGCTGCCTGGAATCAATTTCCCATACATCAGTTCCATCGGTCGGGATTTCAACACAATTGGGCAAAGAAACGGCCTCTTCTTTGACAAGCCCGGTCATAGCAGATATTGAACTCTTTCTCACACAAGATTGCTCCTGCAGCCAATTATAGGAAGCAGAAGAATAAATAGGCTATAGCAATCCATAATCAACATGATTGCTACCATGGTCTTACAAGTCATCATCAAGTATAGGGAGTTGGGTTCATCTACTGAAAAGCAGTCAGTATGCATCTGTTTGGAGGACAAGCACTAGAAAACTAAGAACTCTAAAGCTGAAAAGTGGAAACCAAAATTGACCTTTCACCTTCTGATAAGTTATATTTAGCATATAACCTATTTTAACTAAGAAGAATTAAGTGTCAAAGCTTCAATTTGGATATATATATATATATATATATAATGAAAGTCTATGCCAACAAAAAGGAAGATCACTAGCCATATTTGGCATCATCTGCAGCACTAATAGCAGTGACAAGGCTTGATTCAGCACTAATGGCAAAAGATAAATATGAGGTCCTTCACGGCCATCACAATTGAAGTAGTGAAACATGAGTAACATGGAGGAAATGGTACCTGAGACTTTAAAATTTCCTTCTCCAGTGCATCTTTGAGCTCCTTGGTTTCCTAAAAGATTAATGAGTGAAACATTGCTTTTCCAGACTTAGCAACAAGCATTTGATCCAGTGTTCACAAATATAAGAGCATACCTCAAAAGGCCAACCATCAACAACAAAAACATCCAAAGAGTACCCATCAACAGTGGAAAAAGCATGAGCTTCCTGAATGTTCAATCCAAGCTCCGCAAGTAAAGAAGTCAACTGAAAAAATAATCACCAATATCTATCATTCATCACAAGAGAAAGTTTCAACAAAAAGTGTACCAAATGGGATCTTCCAGCAAGAAGAACATAGTAAAACATAATATGACATCATAAAGGCTAGTGCAAACATAAATAGCTGTATCCATGGCATCCATTGTACCGGTGCATTTTGTGTTTCTTTCACCTATGATGATGCAGAGGCAGTAAATCAACAGATGAGAATTTCTATTGAACAAAAGCTAGTGCAAACATAAAGAACTGTATCCGTGGAATCTATTTCAAATCATCAGTAAATGAAGTGTTAAAATTTTATCTTTACTTTTTATGTGAAACTCTGATTAAAAATGCCAATGCTGCTGTGTTAGATAAGCAATGAAACTACAGCATGTTTCATGTTAGGCAACAGAAAGAGGATGCCGATATCTTTCAGAAATTTATGAGAACACACAATGGCCCACATCACCACGACAGGAGAAGAGGAAGCATCAACTACCTGACTAAGGAGTTTTGGCTTGTCAACTGTAGAAAAGGTGATCTCATGCATAGGCCTACAAGATTCCACGTTAGAGAATATTATTTATGTAAAATCAAGTTATGCAACCATTAACAAAAAGCAGCAGATTAGTTAAAGATAAAATGCAAGCAAGATAGCTAAGGGCTCCAGTGACAAATAATAACCAGAAGAGAAAGATAAGCCACTGTGTAGTACAAAACTTAAAAGAGACTCTGCACAATTTATCAAAATCCTTACCGGAGGCCTGATGTTGAATTCACAGCACTGTCTCTATCTTCACTTGCTTGAAGATAAAAAGCTTCAAGATTAGGTGATGAACCAAAGGTAGGTGGTGGGTGGATGCTGAAGAAAGACAGAAAAGGAACAGCAAACACACCAATAAAGAAAAAAGCATAGTTATGTTTGGGTCTAGAAGGAAGAAGAGCCCAAAAAAAATCAATGGAAATAATAACTTTAACTACAATGAGCCTTACCCCTGTCTATTTAAATGATAAGCACTTTCTGCATCTGCTTTTACAGAAGAATCAGAATGAACAGAGTCAACAGAATTTGAGGCAGAAACAGGATAAACCTATAGAAGATACCAGAATTTAATAAAATTATATCAGTTAATACTAATTGTCAAAGCTAAGCTACATTCAATCTCCAGGATTTTGAAAAGGATAATGAGGTATACCATAGTCAAAGAGAAACATCAAATAGAAACCCTTATTATTAAGGTATAAACAATAGAAGAAGCAGAAATGTACACCTGCACGATGCGAACATCAAAAACAGGAAGATTAGCAGGGTCCTCTGCCAGATGCAATAATCTTTTATGTGTAAGCACATCTTCTGCCCGCTCCACATTCACATCTAATGCGTATCTATCAAAAGTAACAGAAATCTCAAAACAAGGAACAGAACAACTCATAATTTGGTATAAGGTCAAGTATTAAACTATTCAGGAAAAAAGCACCAATAATTTCCGACTTCATTAACTATACTAATGTGGAAGGATAATGAAAAAAATGAAAAGAGACAAACAAGGCTGTTTCTCTTATTTGATATGAACTCTTTTTTTTTTTTCCTTTCTCGTTTGTTAACGACAAAACGAATTCTTTAAAAGGAAAGGAAAAGGATCATAGTAAGATTCATGAATCTTATATCTAAGCAACACTTCCAAATCATCAGCAAGACAACAACAAAAACAATCGTTATACGAATTTTAAAATGAAAAGGCTGCAGAATCGAGGAAAAGCAGAAATCTAGGGTTAGAGTTAGTACCGAGCAGGGAGTCGATTGAAATGAAGCCATAGCTGATCATCGAAGCCAGGCAGATTAGCTTCTTCATAATTAGACTCCTGGATACGCTTAAGCACCTCGTTGTAAACGTCCAGCTTTTGCCTGTGATGTCGAGGATTCACATGGACCAGCGAGTCCACGGCTCTACTCCCGCAGCTCTCAGTGTCCTCTTCAATCGCCATTGGAGAGTCTCGCAACAACCACTATACACTAACCAAAACAGATTCACAGCAAAATCGAGCACTCAAAGATTCATTTAAAGACACTAGAAAACGAAACTGAAAAAGAAACGGGCTAAATTTATTATTATATTTGATCCAATTGAGAAAAATCGGAGAGCAACTCGAAAAAGGAGAGTGACGAGACAAAAGCTCCAACCATCAAATATAATTAATTAATTAATTAATTAATTAATATTCCTTTTTAAAACTCATAATCAATACCGACCAATTTAAGGTTTTGGGTTAATTGCACCTATCCTTCCTATACTATTCTAAATTAATCCTTAAATTTTAAAATGTTTTATTGCATCAATCCAACCTATCTATTGAATATTTAAAACATAATAATCAAATTGTAAACATGTGTGTACCTATTACATGTATAATCTAGATCTAACGTATTAAAAAAATTAATAGTGTCAATAAAATTATGAGAGCTATTTATTTTTTAACACGTTAGATTCAAACTATTCATATTGTATGTACGTACATGTTTATGATGTGACCCGTGTGTTTTTATATGCTCCACACCATATTTGAGCTGACATTTAATGCCCAAACTAATAGCTAGATTGATGGAAAATTTTAGTTGATAGATCAAATTCAACAATTAGTCGTTATATTATGCGCAAGTTGTGGATTTAATCCTAATACTTTAATTTGATCAAATATGATCCTTGTACTTTTTGATTTGGTCAATTTCAGTCCTTTTATTTTTCAAAATTTAAAATTTTCAAGCATGACCTAAACGATAATTAAATTAGTAATTATAGTATTAGTCATATACTCTGTATAAAGTTGTAAATTTAGTATATGTTCTGCAATTTTATCATGCTTAGTCCTTACACATTTAGTTTAATATTGGGTTGAGAGAAGTTTAGGTAGAAGAATAATAGAGAGTTTGCAAAATAAAGGGATAATTATGAGGTGTTGGAGGTAATGCTTCGAAACACTTTTCGATGCTTAAGTCAATGACGGAATAATGTTTAAGAATCATTGAGTGAGGAGAGAGTAAAGGATTAGTTTTTGCCCTCAAAGTGAAAATGCCTTTGTGATGTTGCAATAATCTCAATTGCATTGGAGTGCAAGAAGATGTATAAGACATAACCGTTGTTTATCGTTGATCTTTTGAAGTTTATGCCATTGCTTGGCAAAGATGTTCGTATCGTTTACACCTTGTTCCTACCTTCTGATTCTTTGATAGGTACTATGTTGACCTTGTTGGGAATTTGTCAAACTTCAAAAAATATACTACGGAGGTTTTTTTTATTAGAAGTTAGATTACATTTTATCTCTTTTACTAAAAAAATGAGCAAATTAGTCTCTATACATTAGATAAAAGAGAAAACTAGTCATTTTTGTTAAAAGATTCATCCACTTCTACTGTTTAAAACTAGTGTGACTAATGGAATAAACAAACAGTTACACGAGGCGTGCTACATGTACCTCTTGATAACGTATAAGGACCAATTTTTAACAACAAAAATAGATGAAATTTTTAATAAAAAACTAATTTTTTCATCGATCTAAAGGACTATTTTACTAATTTTTAAGTAAAAAATAAAATTCAATCAAACTCCTAGTAAAATGGCCTCCGTGACAACTTTTATAGTCAAATTTCACTACAACATATGTCTATCTTTTACTCTTGGGCTAATCCATTTATACCAGCTTTATCACTTAATTTTTGGGCTTATACACTATGATATAACAAGACTTGTAGCAAAGAAATAATTGTCTTTGAGCCAGCCCATCACCGATCCACAATAGATGTAGGAATACTTATGGTCAAATTTTGTTATTAGTCCCTTTACTATGCGCAAGTTACAAATTTAGCATTTGTACTCTAATTTAGTCAATTTTAGTCTCAATACTTTTTCAATTTCAAAGTTTCAATCTTATCCCAGAAAAACTAAATTCATTAGGTCAATATTGAAATTCTACTATTTGTCTCATACTATGTGTATGTTGTAGATTCAATCTTTGTTCCTTGATTTGATCATTTTTAGTGTTGTACTTTTTAAATAATGAAATTTCAACATAGACTCAAATGCTAGCAGTGAAATCAATTAATTCATGTAACATAGTTTTTGCGAATATTATGTGGAAATAATAAGTTGACATGGCATTAATGACTTTAATTGCTACCAATTAGGTCAAGATTAAAATTTTAAAATTGGAAAAAGCATAAGGACTAATAGCAAAAATTGACCAAAACTTACCAACCAAACAGCCGGCAATTCGTTTAGGCAGTTGGAAAATTTCGAAGAATTAAAATCAAGGAAAATATATAAAGGTTAAAATATGCTTGAAGCCCTTATATTATTTGTGCATTTGGACTTCAGTCCAATTTCTCTACTTTCTAGATTTAAAAATTCAGATACAATTATTTAACATTCTTTTGTTAAATTTGCTAGTCATGTAACAAAGAATTGACATTATAATAAATTCGAATTTAACTGAAGATTTTAATAATATTAACAATTAAATTTATATTTTAAAATATAAAACGTACAGAGATTAAATTCTAAAATATACAAAAGTTGAAGGGCTTGAAATATAATTTAACGTACATAAATTTTACATAAATAATATTAAATGAGTATAGATGAGATCATAAATGCGAAAACTATTCGCCCATGTGAAAAACCTACTATTTCCTTTTTACCTAAGAGAGTAGTCACTATCAAAACAATGTTTTTAATCTCCAAAAATAACATCCATGTATGGTGGTAAAAGTAATATCAACTTTGTTTATTTTATTTAAAAATAAGTAAATTAGTCTATGTTAAATTAAAGAATAAATTGGTCCACTTCTACAGTTAAATATTGATCCCTATACATCAGCACGAGGTATATATGATATACGACATGTCATCATTTAGTTTTTTTGTTATTCATACCAATTTTTAACGAAATAAATTGATAAAATTTTTAACAGAAAAAACCTCTCTACCCTTTCATCATAGGGACTAATTTACACATTTTTAAATAAAATAGACAAAATATAATATAATAAGGACCTATTTTCTAATACGATTCGGTATACGTAGTAATTTCTGATTTCACTTTCTCGTCTTCTCTGCACATTGTCAAAAGGTTTATCGTCGATCAAAACTTCACCCTTCATAGCATTGGCTGCCCAACATTCATATATATATATATATGTATGTTTGTATGTATGAATGAATGATTTAAGAAGCAGTTGTTACGGGATATAGCTCTTCTAAACCCTAGCTCTTGTGTGTGTGTGTGTATGTATGTATGTTAGGTATCTAAGGTCTCTTAACAACTCCGTTGGCTTGCAACTAAAACAGTACTTGCAAAGTCCTTTCTTTATATTCATATAATCGTAAGTGACATAGGACTTGAAGTTTTACTCATGATGGCAACTAATAATAATTTTGTCGGCTTGGTGGGTTATAGGGGCTTAGTCAAGGCGGCCGGGAGAGACCTTAGCCTCCTTCGTTAAAATCGGAAATTTATTTTTTCAACTCCTCTCAAATATTAAATCATTTAAACTATTTAATTCATGATGCAATTTAATTCATCCCTTCAAGATTTTAAAATTTTATCTCGACATAATATAGGTCACCCTTTCTGATGAATCATATAGTCCTACGACTTTATCTACTAATAAGAATAAGGTTAAAAAATGAATTGTAATTACAATTGAAACGACTGAAAAAGATATATGAGTTAATATATGCTCTAAAGTTGAAAAAATCATAAAAATTATGAAAAAAGCCTGGGTTTCTCGATTTTATGGAATGGAAATCAGGAATGAAATTCATTTTCATTATAGGACTTATTCTATCTCTTTTAGGGCTTTTTTCTTTGTTTGGTCACGCAACTATACAATTTTATCTTTTTTATTATTATTATCATGAAAACACCAAAAAATTAAGATAATTGAGTAACTATTTTGTAGTTTTTCACGATTGAAGGAAATTGACTGACGGAAAAAAAACCCACTTTTCTATCTCTACATACACACTAATAAAAAGAACCCCAATGCATGGTAAGAACATATATATATATATATATGATGTAAATAATACAACTAGTTTATATCATAAGCTTATATATATATATATAATGGGGTTATGTAGTTGATAATGCAGGAGAACAAAGAACAAACCTTTGTGGTGGCATGATATGGTGGCTTTTTTACAAAGCATATAAAAAGCTTGGACATATATGAAAGAGCACTAAGATATTGGCACGGCTCAATCAGACCAAAATAATAATAAAGAAGAGAGAAAGTGCCTTTTATGTTTCATGTCTGAGTGAACCAGGCCAATATCAAAGTCACTATTTCATGTCATATTACACCATATAATATAAAAAACCATCCATGGATGGTTCCTCTTCTAGCATGCCCGACATGCAGTTTGTCCCATAAGGAACTGCAAATCAATGAAGAATATCAAACAAGTTAAAGAAGAAGACAGAAAGAGAAAAATGAGGAAGAAGGTGTTGTGTTGTGTTGTAAGAATGTCTGGGGGGTGGAGGGGGGGAGGGGGGAGAATTTAAGAGAGTAAGAGAGGGTTTACTTTTCTGCAATACGAGCATTTAAAACCCTCTACTACCAAAGCAGAAACTTGGGGCCACTGCATTTATATCCAATATTATTCTCCCTCTTCCCCTCCCCACAGTCCCATCCATGTTTTTCTTTTCTATGAATCATTAAGCCAGCCTTAAATTCTATGTATACTTCTCTTTTTAGTTACATGGGGCACCCCATCATGGATAGTATGGGTTAGAAGATTCCCTCCCTATTTCAGAGGAGTTATATAAAAATATTACGTCGAGTTTGAGTTTAAACATTCAAGACTTAAAAATGATTCGATCATCTTATTTTGATTTCTCGGACCAAGAGATCCATGAATCAGGATCCTATAATGCATATAGATACAAATAGTCCAATGGGAACAAGAATTTTCATGAGCATTTGGAACATTTCATTACTAAGTAGAAGAGCCGTTTTCGAGTAGTGTTCGATCGATTACACATTAATCAATATTCGATTGATTGGTCTGAGGTTATCGACAAAAAACATTTGTCTAAGTCACTTCGTTTCTTTTTGTCCAAGTTGCTTCTCTTTTCGTCTAACTCACTTAATTCCTTTTTTCTTTGTGAGTTCGGAAACTTGACCCAACCCGTTTTAAATTTATAATAATTTATGTTGTTTTTATGTATTATGTAATTTATAACACATAAAAAATAAATCTATATTTAATATATAATACTACTCTAATGTAAATATTAGAAAAATGTTAAGATGACTATATACAAAATTTTAATAAATAAAAATGGGATAAATCCGAAACTATATATAAAATACGGTTTAATGTGCAATTGTATACATGAACTTTAATTTTGTGCAATTTTATACATGAAATTTTTATTTGATTCGGTTCTTATAAATTATCAACACAATTATTGATATAATTAACATCATTTTATGTTTATATATTGCATGAACAAATAATTATATTTATCCAATATCAAAATAAATCGATGTATTTATTTCTTTAAATGTATATGATTAAATCAAAATTAAAGGTTCAAGTATACATTTGAACCACAATTAGAGTTTCATGTGTATAATTGCACTAAATTAAAGTTCATGTATACAATTGCACATTAAATCGAAGTTCATGTATAATTTTGAGATTTATCACAATAAAAATATATGAAATTATTAAATATTAAATATTAAATTAAAATAATATAAATATTTAGAAAAAAAATTAAAAAAAATAATACGGTGGGCCTAGGCTTGGGCAAAACTTTAAGCTCATATTTCGGGTCGGGCTGGGGCAAGCATAAATTGTGTTAATATTATGCTTAAGCCTGACCCGAACCTGGCTCAATCCGACACGTGAATAGGTCTATACCCCATCTTCCACAACTAATATTAATGGTAAGAACACATCTTAATTTGTCAATCTCGATATCAAGTAAATTAGTTCCTTTTAAAAAAATTGGAATAATTTAATCGTGTCAATTTCAAAAGTGAGTTGATAACAACATTAATGTTTTTTCATCAATTGTAATCATTTCGATTGATATAATAATAAATTTAGTCCTCGATGTTTATGTATTATGTGTAAATATTGTGGGCTAAATTTGTTAAATAAATAACAAATTGACAAACTGTGTAAACTTTGAGTCTTGAATCATTATTATACCAAGTAAAAAATGGTTAAAATATGCCATACGTCTATGCACTCTTCATCTATTTTGTGTAGATAGTGCAAGCTAAATTTGTTAAATTAATAACAATTTGACAAAATGTGTAAACTTTGAGTGCTAAATTTGTTATTATACTAATAAAATGGTTTAAATATGCCATAAGTTCTTGTACTCTTCAGAAATTTGAAATTAAAATCCCTTTATTTTTATTTTTAGTAATTTAGTCCCACTACTTTTCGATTTCAAAATTTAAGTCTAATTGTTAAACCTTTTAAAATTATTTTGTTAAATTGATTTATTACAATGTAATTTTTTAGTTATATTGTTATCAAGTGAGTTTTTTTTCAACCATTTTAACAAAAAATGTTAACAATTGGACTTGGATTTTGAAATTTGAAAATAGATAAACTAAATCTCCGAAATAAAATTCCAAATCTATGAAGAGTACAGGGACCTATGGCACATTTTAACCATAAAAAATATACAATTGATGAAAAACTTTAACTCTGTGAGTAATTGTCCTTAGTCGCTTACATTCAAAACTAAAATGGATTAAATTGCTCTGTTTTTTTTTCTAGAGACCATTTTACTAAATATCAAAATTAAAAGGGACTAAAAAAAGTCATTTTACCAATATTAATACATGTATCAATAGCTAGACATTGCATGCATGGACCCCCCTCAAGAGAGAACAATAAGCAAAGCAGTATTTCTACTATGAAACTGAGTTGGTATGAAGTAAAATATGGTCTGTCTGTTGGAGGGGTCAACTGAAATCCAATTCTTTGCACAAATGGCTAAACCAAAGTTCCAAAAGTAAAGAAAAAATAATATATATATATATATATAATATGAAGGATTAAATTGAAAATATTTGTATTATAAAGACAAGCACATGGGGGTTGGTCATAGTTATAAAAGTGAAGCAAGAATTCAAAAAAGAAAGTGTGTGCCCCAATAGAAAGAAAGGCAGACAAAGGCCATGTCCATGTCCATGTCCATGATCGTGATACTCTCACTGCATTGCCGAACCAGAAAGACCACCACCATTAATGAAGGAATCTCTCTCTCTGGGATAGACAGTCAGCAATATTAATAGCCAAGGGGGTAACTAGTCAGACCTGTTTTTAGAAATTGGATGTGCTATTCAATCCTATTTGGATTCAAATTCACCAACTTGATTAATTTTAATTGAGTTTGCCTTCACTTGATTTAGTTTATCTAATACCAACGTGAAATCGCCTTAAACAAAAAAATGGTTTCAAATTCAAAATGACTTAAAGTTGAAATAACACGAAAAAATAATCAGAAATTATTTTAACTCGGTACTAGTACATGCCATTAAGTATTGGGAGGGTCTACTTAAAATTTTCAAAAAAAATCAAGGGGTGTAATTAGATTTTTCAAATTTCCAAGGCTTACTAAGAAGTTCTAAAAAATTTGAGATTTAATTAAAATTTTAAAAATAATTCTGGAGGACTAATGAGAATTTTCAGAAAAATTTTGAAAAAAATTAAAAGCATAATGAAAATTTGACAGATAAACCTAAATAACTCGAATCCAAAATAATATAAATTTAAAATAAGTTGAAACCAAAACCAAAATAGTTGGAAGACCTTGCTCCTCTAATTTGCAATAGTTTTGTTATAATAATTTGGATTCCCGCTTATCCATATGCACATAGTCATGGCGCGTACAATTATTTGATTTTTGCTCACGTGATACAGGAGGATGAATTAATATATATGTATATGGGACCAATATGTAGGTACTAATATCGATGTGTTTCAGATTTATCAAATATTATAATTTATACCTTAATTACATACACATTCAATTTTAATTACTGAAATGCCATTAACCATTTCTCTCTCCATATAAACACAAAAATTGCTTTCAAATTTCCGAATAAATTAGCAAAAAATGCAAAAAACAAAATGAATAGATCGACTTTTGACATATTTATTAGAATAGAATTTGGAGAGAAAAAGTGAAAATGCGTCCAGCTCAATCGATACTTTCTTAAGGTTATCGATATTTTTGACTACGCAATAAAAAACGCATCCCACTGGACACGTTTGCTTGCAAAGTATACTAAAAACACGTCCAACTATCCAAAATCGGTCTATTTCGATAAATATGACAAAAATCGACCTGTTCATTCAATTTTTTTAAAAACGGCATTTTTGACTAATTTAGCCCAAATTTCCCATTAGTTTCACTTTATAAATATATATATCAAACAATCATCTCTAGTATTATACAATAAAAAATTATAATCAACCATAATGCAAATAAATAATGTATAATAAAATCAATTAATTATTTAGAATACCCAAAGATGAAAAAGGTGCAAGCTGTGTATTGCGTCATTGATAATCAATCAAAGAATTAAATATAGCAAAGCAACATAAATAAATTCGAAAACAAGAAACAATTAGATATTTACATTCTATGAAAAAACCATAATATATGGTCTTCTGCTATACATCATAGTTTGCATAATCATAAAATACAAACAACTTCATGTGTGAACTTTGAATATATAACCTTCATTATCAAGGCTATATCTCATTGTTCAAGTTAATCCAAACTTAACCCTAATTATGGTCCAACATGTCAAAATGTTATATCTATACATGGCCTACGTTGCTCCTTTGCCCGAACATGAGTATGAGGGTATGACCCTCCAAACATCCTCTAAAAACATGAAAAAAAAAGCCACTTTAAGAAAGATAGATTGTACCTGTACCCGAGACTCATTCGTACATACCATCTTCTGTAAAGCAGGATTATGCATTATTCTATGTTAAGAGGTTAGCATAGGCATCGTCCTGAAGCATTCTGGTGAAACTCGGAAACCAGAAGGTATACCCTTTGGCTTGTAATAGTAAAATCGAAAATGAATTATAGCTCACAAGTAGGCCAACCAACAAGCATACAAGCATGGTTACAATCAAAACATGTTACTGATTACGACTCGAATTGCGTAGCTTCATTAGTTCGTCTCTTAACATTGCTGCAAGAAGTTGATTCATAATGTAAGACGCTAAGGGGATGCTAGACAGAACGGAAAAGTGGAAGGATGGAAAGAGGGTGAAAAAGTGAAAAGAAAATCGATATTGAGTGTGATCATTAGGAAAGAAAATAGAAATCACAACCATTTTCCATCCCATGAATAAATAAATAAAATCATTCCAATTTGGAACAAGAAGAGTAGATAAAACGTGAGATGTAAGTTAAATGTACAAAATTATGAATTCATTTTCTTTCCTCTCGTTTCTCAACTCTACTGAGCATTGAATGGAAAAAAAAGAATACATTTTTCTTTCCATTTTCCAACTTTCCTATCGAGCAAATCAATATAAAGAAAATATATATATATTTCTAGGTTTCTACTTTTCCACTCCAATTTTCCATACTTCCAATTTTTTTTCCACCTAGCAAAGCCTAAGATGAAACAAAAATATATAATTGAACAAAGAAGGTATATTCTATAATCTTTATTTTGGTTGGAAGATTATATTCTATGTTCTTATTACCTGCATCATTGTACCTTTCTTCTTCAACAGCTAAATTCATATTCCTCACCAGATCAAGCTCCTCTGTTAATAAATCCGGACCCTCCATAGCGCTGGAAATACACAACCGTGCTTAGAGTTAATATAAACCAACCGGACTTTACGAAAAACACCAAATGTAGCACACACAACATACCTGTCAAGCACTACATCGTAAGTAGGCGTTGTATCGCGCACTCTGCCCATCCCGAAGCCAATTCTAATAGCATCTTCCAAGACAATTTGTTTACTTACATAGATCGGAGCCTGCATATAGAAAACACCAATTAGAAGCTGCGAAGAGGCAAACGGTTGAAGTGAATACATTATTGAACCTCGTAAAAACGAGTCATTTGACATTGACATAGAGAGACAGATTGCAAATTGAAAATACCGGACCAACCTACTTAAATTGAAACGGCAGTAGGAATCACAACAGAATAAGACTAAAATGCAAGCAATTGCCCTTTCGTATTGCAAAAGATCGGTTCATTGTAATTTCCAAGTACATACCTTGCATCTATGAGCCACATTGATGGCATCCGAGGGCCGTGCATCTACACTTATCACATCATTTTCTCCCGGCTATAAACACAAAAACAATAACTGAATCAGGCTCCTTTATCGAACGAATAAAGAACGACAATGCAATCTTTTAAGTTCTAATCACCTTGCTAAAATACAACTTTGCAAAGTAAGTATTGACAACTCTTTCTGTAATTCTCACCATTTTAACCTGAAATGAAACACAATTATAAATCAATGAAAAGAGACATTACACAATAACATCACTAAGTTTGTAAGAGAAACTAGTAATTGGTTCACAATTGAGAACATCGAAGCGTCTCGAAACCATTTGACTCGATTATACCCTTTCTTATTTTACAAAATTTCTTACTTATTTCCACTAAATCCAACCATTCAAAAGAGTTTTTTAATAGACATTATACGTAAAGAAACAATTAAACCAAGAAACTGATAAAATCTAGGAAAATTTCAGCATGAAAAAAAAAACCAACTTCATACTTCATATCCAAGCTTCTCCACAACATTTTTAACAAGATGGAACTGATCTGGACATTCCTGCAAAAAACCCAAATTTATTTCAAGATATTAACATAAAGATAACAAAAATCAGATGTTAAAAGAAAAATAGTAACAAGCTAAGAAATATTACCCCATTATCATCTCCCCAAAAGGAAGCTATAAGTTTTTCAACAGCAAATTCCCCTAGCATCAGCAGATTAATAAGTACTATTAAACAAAACAACAGATCCAAAATAAAGTGAGAAATATTGTTGATTTTCTTGTACATATATACCTACAATAATGGGTAACAAGAAATCCCCATCACAAGAAATCTTGAGAAAAATAGTTGGAGTAGGGAAACGACTAAGAAAAGATTGTCCAATAGAAGCAATTTTAGCCCTCGATATAGGATGCTGTTCTCTCCTCGATGATTGCCATTTAATTTCTTCTGTAATTCCTTGCCTTAACATCCGATAGTGCGAAACAGTTTCTACACCAAATTCAACAAAAAATTTCCCCCAAAATTATTAAAATTCAACCAAATTCAAAACACTATGTGTGTGTATATATATATATATATATATATATATATATATATAACAAAAACAAAGACGAGTCGAAACCTGAAACGAGAAGAGAAGCTTCGAGGAACTGAAGATCTTTATCATCGTCTTCGTTGAATTGGGGATCGAAGCTACCACTACGGATCGAGTGGCAAGAAACCGGCCGGAGTTTCGCCGGGAAATGTAAACGGATTGAAGAAGAACGAATCGACGGGAAAGAAAATGCCGGGATGGTGGGATAAGTAGTAGCATTTGATTTATGGGAGAAAACCCAGAAAGTGGAGAATGTACGGTAGCAAAGTTGAGCTCCGAGCATTGTATACGAGAGATAAAAGGGAAAGGAACTGATTGGGGTTTGGATTTGGAGTTTAATTTGAAGAACAAGTTAACCAATGAAAATGACAATAAAAAAAGTTAGTTGGAATTCGGAGAACAGAGTGGGGAAACACCGACCCGACAACATATGTACACGTGTTCAATTTATCTTAAGCTTTGACGTGGAAAGCTAAGCTTTAAGCATGTTTTAATCCCTTGTTAGTTTTTAATTTAATCCCTCGTGTTTGCCGTGGAAGCGGTTTAGGACGTTGTTCGCTAGAGAAATGTCATTTTGTAAAAATAATGATATGGAAGATATCGAATAAATACTTTACAAAAATAATTCTTGCGTAGTTTATATTTTGGTCCTCTAACTTTAAAAAGTTATAAAATTGTCACTAAATTATTCAAAAAATTTTATTTTAAGTCATTGGGTTGATAATTTTTTTTTAAGTTCGTCTAGTGAGCTCTAAATAACGATTTGACGATCAATACAGTGAATACCTTTCAACGAGTAGAAGAACATACCTTAGATCCAAGTTGATTTGATGGTCAATGTTGAAGATTGGAGAAAAAAAAGTTGTTTAAGTTTTAGTTTGTAGATTTGCAACGTTCAAAAGTTTTTTCATGAACAAAAGCTAAATTGTAGAAGAAAATGAGGAGGGAACCTTTCAGTTGGTGGAAGAAGTGTAAACAAAGAATGTCATACAACAACGATTTTAAGTGCAACAATTTCGAATAATTTAGTTAATATTTTGTAGCATTTTGAAGCTGAGTGACTAAAACGTAAACTTATAATAAATTAATGACATTAGATGTATTTTATCCATAAGTTTTTTATCTGTGTTTTTTAAGTGCAACTAAAAATATGAATGTCACCTTTTTAACAAGTAGATATTATCTTCAATTGAGATTTTATCTTCATATTTTGATAAGAATTTAGGTATTTGAGGTGACGAGTTCACATCATGAGATTGAACCATACGTGGTGTACAATTACTTAGGGTAGACAAATATACATTTCCTATGGTTGCATTTTAACCCATGCCACTTAAATGATAACAATGAACACTTGATCAAGTTGATCTAAGCTAAATTAAGTGGTAACATTATTGGGGTTCAAACTTCACCATAAGCAAAGATAAGTGACCGTGCAAAATTTATCTCGACAAGACATTCCTCTTTGAATCCACCACTTTAAGAATTTGAACTCTCTCAAAATCGAGAGACAAAACTTCAATTAAAGACAATATCAACTCATTGAGGAATCCATAGCTCCCAACAAAAAATATTTCAAAAACTTCTCTAAAAGATTCGGCCTCCCCTCAACAAGACTCAAGAAATGTATAAATCTATGAGATCTTAAACACTTGGTTTGTCCATGTTAGCTCGTTTACCAATCAAAGAACCAAACCACCTAGCAAAGCACATAGCTATCAAGACTTGACAACTTGACAGAAAACAACCCCGAAAAAACAACAAACTGGTCATTGAGCAAATCAAATAAACCAACAAGAAGAGCAACCCGAAACACAAGCTCCAGCACTCTCAAAGCTCACAATGTCTCCAAGCTCTATCCATCACCAAAAAGACATCAACAAAATGTATATATAACATGGTGTATACTTTTAGAGAAATGGAAAGTGACAAAAGGTATATATTAATCATTGATTTGATAAAATTTCTTAATAATATGATTACATCTGACAAGCTGACCAATATGTAGCAATTGGGTGCAAGAAGCAAACAAAAACATTCTTCCTATAAGTGAACTACCGGTTGTATCATCAGCACCTAGTTTCACAACAACCTGAATGAATGCGGTTAAATTGATCATCTTTCATTGCTTCTTGGCTTGGGAAGCTGCTTCAATATCTTGATCAATTCATATGTTCTCATGTCTCGACCCAAGTAAAGGCAAAGATCGAGCGGTGTTAAACCATCCTGAAACATGTAAAAGAATAGATGCATCAACAGAACAGCCAAGGAAAAATTAAGACAAATATTATGAAGCGACAGCAGTCTAAAATTACAGTATCACTCTATACCTTGTTTTTTAGCATCTTATTTGCCCCTCTAATTAGTAAAAGCTTCACCACATCGGTTCTTCTAGCTTGAACGGCGAGATGTAATGGTGTCCAACCATCCTAGACAGGCCAAAAGTTGAAACAAGTTAATTGCCAAAACAGAAAAGAATATCGAAAACAAACTCATAAAATCACAAACTAGGAAAAGTTAACCATACATTGTCTTGAAGGTTTATATCAACATTGTATAACAGAAGAAGTTTAATAGTAGGAGTCGATGCGGCATTAACAGCATAATGCATCAAGGTGGCTCCATCCTGTTTGCAGCACAAAACGAGTATGTTAATATTTACACAAAGCCACTCTCAGTCAGTAAAATAAGGTATACTGTCAAATTATCTCAAGCCCCCACCTCCCTTTCTTTCCTAACATGAACACATCAACAATGAATCAAAAAAATAGAAAATAATCACAATACAGTGGCAAATAAGGTTGTCACTGGGGAACCATTTAATAAACTAAAATTCCCATGAATTTCTAGAGTTTGCATATCTTACCTCATCACGAACAAATGGATTTGCCGATTCTCTTAAAAGATAGTTGGTAATGGCCTGCTTTTTTCCGATAATTGCCTTGTGAATTGCAGTCAAACCATTCTGCAACGAACATCAACAAACTCAAAAATCATGAAAAATTGGTAAAAATGTGAAGAAAGTCTCCCTATCTAATAGCATGTAATAGTTGACACAAGAGAGCAAAAGAAATAATTTACACAAGAATATAAAAGAGACCAAGATTTATTCTGTCAGCTAGAGAACATTTTAATACCTTGTCCACAGCATTGATGTCAACATTGTGTTTCAACAAAGCATCAACGAGGTAGAACTCTCCCGATGCAGCAAGAGTGTGAAGAGGCAACCATTTTCCCTATAGAAAGTTTCGGCAATATGATAAGGAAAATAGTCATTTCTCAAAAGTAAACATATATAATAATAGATACATTCAACCTTCATAGCAAATGAGATATTGTTGGTGAGCTAGGTATCAATGGCATTTTGTCATGGAATCTAGCATGTACAATGAGAAACCTTTCGGTTGTTGGTTCCCTATGGATAGCATGGGTGCAACCATATATGGTTAAAATGTCAAGACCAATGGCAGCTTCCTATTGCTTTGGGCAATAGTTGGAACACCTTCTACCGGCAGCAGATAGTAGCAGCTGTTCGGAATGCTATCAGACCAAGAGCCGACAAGGTGATATGGCACAAATTGGTCTGGTTTCATTTCAATGTTCCTAGGCACTCAAAAGGAGTCCAGGGACCAATTATGGTGATGTTCTTGGATTATGTGAGGTCCACAGACAGGTTGCATGGGCACATTCTAAAATTTTATGCATAGCAGAATTTTCGGAACATCAGAAGCTCAAGGCGAGTGATGTACCATAGAAGATCAAGGAGACAGTTGCAATGCACAGGGGCGCATATAAGGGAGGGAATGAAAATCCTGCAATTTAGTCCCTCAATGAATAAAGAAAATTTAAGTTATAAAATTGCATCCCCCCCCCCCCCCAATCCCCAAAATGAAAAAAATTCTGTTTAATCCCTTCGGAAATTATGAAATCAGAAATTAATAAATACAATTATATTTTGACCTCTTAAAAATTTATTATTCAATTCCAACCCACTAAAAAAATTTCTGGATTCGCCCATGGCAATGCATTTATGCACTCACAACAAAGTTAAAGTTGATAATATTAACACTGTCCTATGTTCAAAAAGAGGACTTTACTGTTTGAATTATAGCAGCTAGTTCGCTTATTTGGATAAATAGAATTACTACTTATCTAAAAAAAAGGTACTTGCCCCATGTCAACAGGAAGATGCATGATACAAGAGAATAATCCAATAAGATGAGAACAGAATTTGCTTAAACAATGAACTAAAGAAAGCCAAATTTAATCAATAATCAAGAGCTCTAAAAAACTTACAGAAGTAGCAGCTGCTAAATCAGGTACACGCCTATTCAACATAAGCTTTTCTTCCTTTGTAAACAATTTACGTGAGCCTATATATATACATATTCAAGCACATAAAGATTAATAAGAACATTATAAAGAAACCAAAAAGAAAAAAAGCTTAATTTACTAAATTACCTTGAGTATTTTTCTCGGCTAGCTGATAATTTCCACTGTTAAAAAACTCAGCAACATCATCGAACCCTTTACTGTAAACTGCCCACCTAGGATTCTTTGGAGCTACGCGCTCACTCGAAGATGGGATATTCACTGTATCCTCCATTGAATCTTCTTCGTTTTCCTTCTTGGGAAATGTCAATGGATTATCGAGAACCACGGGGTTCAACTGAGCTAATTTAGCTTCTTTATACTTCAAGTATTCTTGCGAATTCATGGTTCTAATAGGGACTAAACCTTGCTTCTTCTTCTCAACTCTACGCCCAAATTCCAACTGTTGCGCCATTTTTCGTCTTTCCTTCTTGGTTATATTCATCTCTTCTACCACATGGTTCCATTGCTCTGGAACTAAATTCTCTGCTTCAATTTCTTGTTTGTTCTTTTTTGGCTTCGTTTTAGCAAATCTTGTGGTGGTATTGGGATTGTCAAACATGGAGTCAGGTTGGAGATAAGGGTCTTCGAATGCACCGTCTTCGAAAACGAGACAATCACCGATGACGTGTTCTTCGTCATCACCGACGGCGGCGTTGTCTTGGGTTATGTAAGAAGAGAGAAAGGAAGGGGAAACGGAATGTAATTTTCGAGGGAAATACAAGTTGTGAGGGCGGGAAAGCTTAGGAGGAGGTGTAGAAAGACAGAGAAATGAAGTGGACGAGATTTTGGGGGTTGGGGGTTTTAGCAATGACGAAGGAGAAGGCAGTGACATAGCTTTTTGCTCTTTAGCTTAAAATCACCAATAAATTCAATTTTGTTTACACGAAGCTTATCGGGAAATGAGGCTAAAGAGACGATAATGATGATGGTCGATGATGGTGGATCGATCGGCTTCCTAGTTGGCCCATTAAACCATGCTTTTTAGATGATGATTCAGCCGGAAAGCCCATGCAATGCAAACCCAAACAACTCAGCCGCCCATCAGCCCAGACCAAAGGGCCGACATAAAATTCTAAAATTTTGAGGAGGTTGATGGTAAATATTTTATTTTACTGGGGCTTAAATTATATGATTAATATCTAAAAGGGATCAAAATTACAAAATTTTCATTTATTTAAAGGACTTAAAGTAAATAATTAATGCTTAAGAGGGACTCCTGATGATATTTTCCCATTTTGTCAAGGGGTCAAAATCCTTGCCTACGGAACACTCCAAAAGCATAAGTCACACCCCAAAAGCATAAGTCACACCCCAAACAAGGTGGTTATTAGTAAATAGCTTGCAAGTTATTCGAGTTTAATTTGATGCAATAATTATTGAGTTAAGTTAGAGCTCAAGCTACTCTAACTATAAGCCGAGAGGAATTTGATCTTAGTCTTGACTCAAACAGTTTGTGTGCCTTATTCAGTTTTTCATTTATAATATATATTTTGAATTTTTTTCATTACAAATTACGTTATTATCTTCAATATATTATTAATTTTACATTTAATTATCAAGTTATTATGAAAAAACAATTATTGAGTTCAAGCTTCAATACGTACGAACTTAATCGAGCTTGAACCAAGCTCAAAAATAAACATTTGATCGTACTCGAGCGAGTATTGAACTCTGTTCTTTTTCCAATTAAGTTTTATCTCAATTGGAACTATTACTATTATAATAATAATAAATATATATATATATATATATATATTCAATTTAAAGATTACGAAAAAGCTTTGAATAAATTATACATCACATAAAAATACCCGTTGTTTTAATATCAAAATATGTTACATATAAAAGATTGGATGATTTTTCCCATAAAATTCAACATATTTTTCTTTCAAAGTATGCTACACATATTGCAATATTAGTAGATTAAGTAAAAGGATAAGAATTTTCAAGTAAAAACAGAAATTTTAAATAAATATTTGAAATAAATTACATTCAAAAATTTTAAATTGTAATTAAGTTTATTATCTAATCACTCAAATCTAAAATGTTAAATAATATTATCTATGAACATATTGAACAATATAATTGAGAAATAAAGACAGTAAATACTGATATTGTACTTCAAGCGGGCGACGACATTACTCGTAATGAAATAATGGCCGATGAATTAGTAGAATTTGAAGAGAGTACTACAAGCATTGCCCTAAATTTGGAATCAAATAATGTTGATGTTGTATCAATGAGTGATGGTTTAATGATACAGGATGAAAGTTCTGTAAAAGCGACAGGAAAAATTGCACAGATTTTATTAAATTTTAAAAGTTTTCATTTAAGTCACCTGACTATTAAAATTATTGTTATACAACATTTTCTATTCACATACTGACCCTCAAATTTAATCTTTACGATAATCAAATCCTCACTTGAGACTCAAACTTTTGAAAAAAATACTTAATAACTTATATAAAAACTCATATTATAGAATGACCAAAATGTCAATCTTGAAACTATACGTATAGTGAACTTGAATATAGTTTACCCTAAATATTTAGAAGCAGCTTACCGTGAGAAAGGAAGATCAAGTAAAATAAAAGTTCAGAAATCAGATTCATAATTTCCATACAAAAACAAAAAATGGTTCGCAATCAGGTGATAGCTTAAAGCCTAATAATATTTAACCCAAGTTTAATAATAGTGTTACCATACAAGGTACCCCTACATGCTTAAAGAGATATAAGAACACTGCAAACATTAACCTTGAAGCTCCGTCCAAACTAGAGAGTACATCAACATTCAACACTGACGAGACTAAAGCAAATCTCTCATCTTTCCCCTTCGACCCAAAACACTTCTTCACCTAGATCCGCGAGAATATGGTGGTGAATAAGAGCGCTCCCTCCTTGATCTTCCACCATGAGGAGAATACCTTGGAGAGTAATCACGACCTCGATATGGTGAGCGCCTTGGAGATCGATGATACCCGTAGTCATCACGACCACCACCACGGTACCTGCCACGTTCACCACGACCTTTTCCCCAATACAAGAACAACCATCAACAAAAATATTAATCTCGAGTCTCGATGCTACTCAAAATCATATCATCCGTAAAAGTATCATGGAAACTATTGTATTAAAACTTAAATTTGCATTTTGCCACATTTACTTAAAAAATAGACAAATTAATTTCTGTACGTTAAATCAAAAGGCAAACTGATTCTTTCTGTTAAAAAAATTCATTTATTTCTACTATTAAAAACTAATGTAGATAACATACAAAGACAAATTTTTAACCGTAAAAATGGATAGAATTTTTTAACAGAAGAATCAATTTGTTCTTTAATCTAATGTACAGGGACTAATTTGCCCATTTTTTAATAAAGAGGACAAAATACAATCCAACTCGTAATACAAAAGCCTCCATAATACTTTTACCTTGTAACATCATGTTTTCTAACAAATAAATTTATTTAAAATTTCAAACTTACCATAGTCTCTGGTATTTTTTAGTCCAAGGTAATGGCCCGGTGTCGGAGTCCTAGGCCGTTTCCTACGCGACTGAAAAGTAGAAAAAAACAGCTTAATATTCAACAAGGCAGATATTGGGTTAGCCTCACCAAAATGGTTTAGGATCTACAGCATCATGCATCTTTGACCAAAACCATATCATTAGAAAAAATTAACATGTTACACTGCAAGGGAAGAAACAAAAAACTTCATTTGGAAGATCACCTGGAAGGTGAAAAAATGGCCATTGAAAGAAAGGGAAGACGAAAAGCATGATACACACCCGACACAAGTATTTCCTATCATATAAATGTCATATGTGAATACCATAAAAGCCTGATTATAAAGTTGTTGTATTGGCCGTTGATTAGTTGAGAGTTGAAAGTTGAAAGTGAATGCTGAGGTTGTATAGTTGTTGGGCAAACTAGTTGCTAATTTAGTTGATCACATGTATTTTCAAGCTGTTTTAGCTGTGGCCATTGATCAAGCTTGTTTGACTTAAGTTGAGATGGATGATCTCATCATCTTTGATTGCTGCCAACATAGCTGACACAATACTGTTCTGAATATAGCCAGAAAACCTCCAGGTTAAGGATGATAAACGCACAAAACTATGAAGTCTAAGCAACAAGGATAGAATCGGATTACCCTCTCCACGGTTATGTATCGACCTTCTAAAATTGATTGGTTGAGATACTTGATGCAGCGGCTCGCATCCTCAACGCTGTCCATAGTAACAAAAGCAAAACCACGAGATATGCGAGTACGAGGTTCAACAACCAGGAAACACGATGCCACCTTTAAAATATCGAGATAGGACATTAGTAATAAATAGTAAAAGAGAAAAACACCAGAATTTTGAGTCCATAACAGAAAACAAACCTTCCCCTCCTTGGAGAAATGCTCCTCAAGGTCCCTCTCTGTGACCCTTTGAGATAGACCGGTCACATAAAGTGTGTTGCCAGGATTTCCAGCTTCAACCCTGCGACATCAATCCAAAAGAATATTAAAACAAACAAACAAACAAACAAACAAACAAACTAGAGCATTTGAGCCTCCAACATTCACGTCCTTGAAAAGGGAAGTAAAGCCAAAATCAAAACTAACCTGCCTCGACTTCTTGACCTTGACCTGGTTCAAAAGAAAAAAGAAAAACATAAGCAATCCACCACAAAACACATTGTGGAACTGAAATCAAGCAGGTGGACAACAAACCTGCCGCGACTATGTGACCTGGACCTATGCCTTGGCCTCGACCAGGAGCGGGATCTTGACCTAGACCTAGACCTAGGTCTAGATCTGGATCGTGACCTTGACTGTTCTCTCCATGGGGAGGGAGAATGAGAATTCCTAATACAAGAAGCAATTTATAAGATGAAAACGGAGATTGATGCAACCATAACCAAACAACAGGCTTCCCAAAAATGCGGAGCGCACAATATAAAATAAATCCTCCAAATCCTAATTGAAAAGAAAGAAAAGGGAACGTAATTTGCAGCAAAGAAATTGATATTGATTGAATCCCTCACAATGAAGCTCATCAAATCCCTAAATCATCCCGACTTATTTAATCTAGGGTTTCCCAATAACTAATCTTGAAACAAATAACCAATAAAACAAGCAATATATCCACAGATCAAATGCCAAAATACACCGAAGAGATATGAAGCTAACCTTTTACGAGGAGAATCCGCCTGTTACATAATAAAAACGCATTTAAAATTTAAATCAAAGAATTCTACACCAGCTAAATGAAACGCAAACATAATAGCAAATAAACAAAATATGTGAACAAAAGAGAGAAAGATCTTACCATCTTGGCGAAGAGAAAGAGAACCCTAGAACGCGAGAAGGGAAATTTGAAATTTTAGGGTTTATACGCGCAGGGAGTAATAGCAAAGGTCAAATAAATGTCGCCCTCATTATAATAAGAAAATTGTGAAGGATATTTTAGGGGGAGAGATTCAATGCGGTTGACTTAAAATAGATCTTCTGTATACCACCACCGTTTAAAACAATTTTAAAAAATGGCTTAAATCTGCTATAAATCCCTATACTCTTTGAAATATTAAAATGTAGTCCTTATAGTTTTCTGATTTAAAATTAAATTTCAATTATCATGAATTAAATTGATAACAAATTTAAATTTAACAATAGTTTATTAATAATGTTATCAAGTAGAATAAATTTCAAAATTTGAAAAATACGAGACCGGATAAAATATAAAGTTTAAAAATAGACTTGAACAAGAAAATTAAACTCGTTTTAAATATATGTCGAACTTAAACTCTAATATTCAAGGTTTGAGTCTAACCCGAACATTTTTAATTATATAGTTTACTATTTATTTTAGTTTTATATATCATGCAATTTTTATCACATAAAATTAATATTATAATGTGAACATTAAAAGTATATCCATTTATTTATGTTTAAAAATTTAATAAAAGGTATATATGTTAGAGTTTGTGTAACCTGAATCCCGTCATTAGTTGAATAAATAAATACAGTGACAAAATAAGGAGGTCTGTAGGGGCAAGAGATCGAGGGTCGGACCGCACAAGTTGAGCCCGTATAGAATTGTACTTCTATTATTTGACTTTGATTAGAACAGAATTTTTCAAGTGTTAAATATATGTAGTCGAAACTCCTATTATTAGAACAATATAAAATTATTATTAAGTGTTGAATTAAAATAGTATATTTTTTTAAGAAAATGGATAAGCCTAAAATTAATTAAAGTTAGAGTCCATTTACAAACAAAAACTAAATACACAATGAAGAAATGGATGGCAAGAGTAAAATCAAACATACCCTTTATTCATTTGGTTATGTTCAAGCTCTAAGAATCTGCAACCACATTGATGCCAACTGAACTAGCCACATGACGCACACTTCACACACATGTACACACGTGCACATACATACATACATACATACATACAACGACGTACATTTTTTGCGAACTAATACTTCAACAAAGAACTAAGAACAGAAGAAATCTGCAATTGATACACATGGTGATTTACGTCGTAAGAATGTCTGGAAGCTTAACCGAGTGAGTTCCGATTACTTTGCCACCAACATCTGGGAAATTTTCATATCCAGGGAGTGGTTTCACTTTCCCGTCAATATCTACTTCCAAAGGATACCTCATAAGATGGCCCTGCAATGCCGAATAATCGGTATCTGTAAATTTCTTCCAGTTATCTTCAGCAACTGTGTTTACTGTCTTCACACATTCTAGAGTTTCTGGTTCCTTGAAACACTTATTTAGCTCACCAAGATGCTCTGCCCATAGGGACATTCTATACCCGTATACCTGCAAAGTCTCGAGGCAGTGTTTTCGAGTCATGTTTCGTTTTACATGTAAATCGATCAAAAAACAAAATGTGGAGCATGTTTTTCATGTTGCAAAAGGTTCCTATATTACCAGGGTAGTATGCCACACTAATGCTATGAATACATTCCGGTTTCAAGACTCGAAATTGATGCCTTTTTCTTACTACGTATGAACAACAGCAATGAAAAATGATTCGAGGATTAGTTTTCTTACCTGACCACGTGGATGTTTTTTCTTTTCAGCCCATGTATAATGTGGTTGATATGCAGCCATAGCTATCTCACTGTCTTTTGTACCAGCCATGGATCTTTGGTTAATATTAGCTGACCCTACAATCACATACTCATCATCTATGACCATTCCCTTTGCATGCACGTATATCATGAACCGACCGAACTTTGCAGAGTCAGAGACCTATGAAAAACATAAGCACAGCATACTTAACAGTCAAGAATCTCCCCACTGTTAATCATATCCAAAACTAGATAACTTTAAGTAATTACCGAAGTTCCTTTTCCACCGAGCATTTCCGGGGTGACCTCTTCCCTCTTACCAAGACAATAGAAATTGAGGTAATCTTGAGGATGCGAGTCCGTAATCTGCATGCTCTTGAGTTCTCGTGCGACGATATCATACATCATTTGCATTGTTTGAGACTGGAAATATACGGACCACAATAAAGATTATGTCAAAAAAGTAAACCCCAAACCAAAAACTGAACAGAAATAACAAAAAAAGAACACGACTAAGTACTAGAAACCATATTTTCTTAAAGTATGCTAAAGGTCTCCCATTACATATCAAGTCTAAGTTCAGAACCATGGACTAGCAAGGAAGCGATATATCAGAACAAGCATATGATTACAGTTAATACGAACCTGCCAGTATAGAATTTCCTGTACAGAAAGAGATTTTGTATCACCCTCGGGCCACAAAGGAATAACGATATATACCGCAAATCTCTCTCTTGCTCGGATTTTACTAGCAACCTTTAATGCCAGCTCCATTGGGATCAGATGATCGGCCCCTGCATCTTTATACGATGGCCAAGCATACGAAGATCCCAGAAAATACTGATTTTCGATATATATGTAATGCTGAGCGGATCTTATTGCCTGTATATAAGCTGTTTGAATGCTTTTTTCTATGACCACATTTTTTGAAACTAAAAGATTCTGCAAAGAATCAAAATAGGCCATTAAAAATTTAGAACATAGCCAATGTATTACATAGTAAGGTTCTTCATGTCAAGGAAAAACCTGGTTCTCGGGTTTTCTCATTGGTCTTGGAAATCCTTTCACTGATCCCGAGTCAATGGAGCGGAAAATCTGCGGAAGTAAAAGAAAATTGAACCAACATTACTATTAAAGAACAACATCAAAAGTGCTGTTAATAGCAGGAAAATTTTACACAACCTGAACATCCCAGTTGTCACGATCATCGATACTAAGAACATGCAATTTGGGGTCATCTTCTGGAATTATTGTA